>NC_068938.1:201556727-201795951 GCF_016801865.2 Culex pipiens pallens
TATGATGTAATTTTACTTCAATTTAGACTGAAAAAGTGACATTACACCAGAATAGTGGTAAAATTACACATTTTCAGAGGTAAAATTACACATTTTTTCTGACATAAAAAATGTACCCCTTCCCAGATGTAATATTACCATGATTTTTTTCTGAGCATGTTTCTATTGTGAAATTGTCTCAGAAACACGAATATGATAAAATTATACCAAAAAAGGGGATCCAAGGGGTCCCCAAGCAATAATTTAGAACCAAAAAATTCACTAAAAGCAAAAGTGTTTATTTTATGTGTTGAACTGCCTTACCCAAAGCGTTATCAGTCTCAGATGGCAGTCCCAGACGTCCCCTACAAGCTCCAGGTCGAATCGAGTTAGTAACTGGATGGAATACTTTTTTTTATTGGAGTTTCAAAATTGGGCTATTTTTTCACTAAAATGCCAATAACTCGCTTTAGATTTAACCAATTGGGATGCTTCACCTCGCATTTTGTTGGGTTTTTTAAGATGCATTTTGAATTTCGAAATTTAATTAAAGTTTGCCCAAGTTACAGCCTTTTTAATATTTTTGACGTTTTTGAACCATAAAACTTTCTGTCACGATTTGCCCCACTTCCCGTTGACCTATTTGCTCATAATTTGGTCAGATGCTAGTTTTATATGTACAAACAATCCCTGAAAATTTCAGGCAGATTGGTGATACAATTTATAGTTTAACCTTCCTACGGTATTGGGGTCCTTTTCGGCCTTTTTGAAAATCAAATTTGCCATAACTTTTGCTATATACATGCTAGAGCCTTGAAATTTTCTGACATTAAATTTATAGTATAAATACACATTTCACAAAACAAATAAACCTTGGACGACCCCTAGGGGAGCGTCCATAACAAAAGTTACTTTGAAGGTATTGGGGTCCTTTTCGACCCCAAATTTTAAAAAAATCGTCAAAAATCCAGTTTTTGACCGATTCCGGTTCTTTTGGTTACAAATGAAAGCTTTGAACGTCATCTTTCCGAAACCGTTCGTAAAATCGAATTTGGTCACTGTGGCCATCGGGAATCGGCTACAACCGAAAAAAAGGCGTAATATTTAATATTTGGCCCTTTTGAAATGCTAGCCTTGATTAGAAAATATATAAAAGTATTGTTTTCGGAAAGATCGAAAAATTTCACGAATGTTTCATATTTTAACATTGAAAATCGGACCATTAGTTGCTGAGATATCGACGTTAGAAAATGGTGGGTTGTTTGGGTGAGACTTAGAAAACATCAATTTTCCTGCTTTTTAAACCTTTGCATGGCAATATCTCAGCAACTATAGGTCGTATCAACAAAGTTCAAAAAAGCAAAATAGAGAGTTTTCTCAGCTTTTCAAAAATATTTTTTCAAAAGTGGGCTAACATGTGCACTAATTAAAAAAATGGAAAACTGCGACATTTTTTTTTAAAAATCCCAAATATGACTATATCTTGAAAACGGTGCACTTTAAGAAAATTTCACAGAAGTACTTTTTGATTGCAAATTTGATTTTACATCGAAAAATGAAGTTGGAAAATTTTTGGAAAAAATTAGTGTTGATTCGAAAATTCATAACTCGGTCAAAGATTTTTTGCACAACCTGGAAATTTCTGAAAGGTTGGCATTTTATGTCCTTAAAAACATATCAAAAAATTAAAAAAAAAATAAAAATAGTGTTTTTTTGCAAATCAAGTTTTAGTGACAAAAAGTTAAATTAAAAATCACCAATTTTTTTACCATGTATCATTTTTTTTTTTCAGTGTAGTCCTTATCCATACCTACAACTTTGCCGAAGACACCAAATCAATCAAAAAAATCATATATCATTTTTGTATGGACAGCTGCCAAATTTGTATGGAAAATTATATGGACAAACTAATGTGTGTGTGTGGTGTGTGTGTGTGTGTGCAACCAACCAAACGGGACCACGCGGTCGCTTCTTACAAATTGAGTTGTTTCCATGTATTTTTAGATCTACATTCTATACATGCAAATAACTCGCATAGGCATCTGGAAGGTGTTAGCTCTGCCGAGCTTCGGTGGCCCATTTTTACGCTGGCTAGCCGAGCGCGAGGTACTTCAGCTTTATCGACAAGCCCCGCCCTGAAGAACGTTTGCACCAATCGGATTCAAACGTTATTTAGAACTTCCGAATCCTTGTCAAATGGACAAGGACCCAGCGCGTATATAGTTGATAGTAACAGTATTCCTAATTCCAGTCATAGCTCACCAAGTCGCGATGGCCTAGTGGTTAGCATTTTTGCTAACCAATCCAAAGGACGGGGGATCGAACCCCGACTCGAGCGACTTTGATTTTTCGTTCATGTTCAGAGTTTCAAGATTAATATTTCCTATACTTTCTCGTTGGGAGCAGATGGGAATCGAACCCAGAACCATTCGCTTACAAAGCGAACACCGTAACCAGTCAGCCACGGCCGCTCCTAAAAAAAAAAAATATATATGGACAAACTAATGATGCAAAATGGCTTCTTTGGGCATACCGAAGGCACCAAAAAAGTTTCAGCCGGATTAAAAAATACAAAAACTAAAATTCAAAAAAAAAGATCGATTTCGTAGAGAACTGCTCCTTTATTTCTTCATGTTTATTAGGCCTTTTGTTGAAACCCATCTGGAATGAGAAGCGTCACTTTTCTCGTTTTGTTTACAAAATCATCCATAATGTTTTGCCTTTTTTGCAAATACTTATTTTCCACTCAATTTTTCAAACACGGGCAAACTTGACCCCAAAAAATTTTGTTTTTATTTATATTGTTTAAGTAGGTGCCGGGACGAGAATGTATTGTAATCATTTTGACATTGATAAGAAACTAGATTCAAACAGTGGGATCTTTTTCCTTCAAAAAGAAGATTTAATAGGTTGTGATTTATAAAGCCGAATCAATTATTTTATCTACAACAACTGGCATCCAAAGATAATAACTGAAGCGATTTAATTTAAATAAACACATCAATATTAAAAACTCGTTTACACGTGCCGGTAAACCACAATTTACTGTAATCACTCAAACGTCAGTAAACCGGAATAAAATGATATTGATGCGAATTGTTTACATTACATTAAATGCAAATTTGGTTCTCATGATTGAAAAAAAAGTCAGCAAAATCGCTAACTTATTTAAAAATGTCAATTTTGCATCCGCTTGTAGTGAAGCGTACAAAGTTGCAAACTTCAACCGATTCCGATTCGGGTTATTTGTCGGAGGGCTATTAATCACACGTCGCAAATCTTTTAATTCCAAGAAAGTGAGAAGATGAAAAATACAAAAATTCCAGCCAAAATATGTACACAACCCTTCCACCTTCAGCACTCCAAGCCTATCACCCCAAATGAAAAGATGTAAAAAAGAGCTACACGAAATTTGTTTTATGTTTAACGTCCTGTGTGTGTGTGTGTGTGTATGGGTTGTGGGCGGCCAAAATTTAATTTTCAAGTCAAGTTTCATTTGCGTTTTCCTCAACAGTCATATAACCAGTTTCTACTAGCTGACAGTCTCAGAAGTACATTGTATCTTGCTATCTATTTCGCATTTATGGGCAAGCAAATGACGACATTCATTTGCCCCGAAAGAATTTGCACTGAGCTGTGCTTTTGCCAAATCGTTGACACTGTGTCACGTTCTTTGACGTGCTGGCGAACCCTCAAGTGTCCATTCATCGATTTTAAGAGTTTTGATTTTTTTTTTAAATTGATAAAAAAATACTAATTTTAAATTTTTATCAATTAAGTTTGTAAATTAGAGCGTTTTTTGCCAAGTTACATGACATCCGGAGGTTAACCCTCAACCCATTCGAATCCAAAAAATCCATTTCAAACTAATTTTTACCCTTTGTTTGGTTGAATTTTAATTGTTTGTTGAAGCTTTACCAATGTTTTCACCTGAAAAAAACAATTATGTTGGTCAATTTTTGATATGTTTTTGAGAAGGAAATATCTAATCGAGTTGGTGTCTTCGGCAAAGTTGTAAATTATTATTAGGACTCTTGAGAAAACTTAGGTATACGGATTTTCATCAAATTAATTTTTTTATCACTCAATGTTAATTTTTAAGAGACTTAAAAAGACATAGTGCATGATTATACAAAATCTAGCTCCGGAGAAATGATTTTTTTGAAAAAAAATGTGTTTTTAATGTCGACAAAAAGGAACAGACCTTTTTGAAACATAATACTTCCAAACAGAATCGAATTTTAATACAAACGAATTTATTTTTTCAATTATATGTATTATAAAATACCCCAAAAAAATTTGAAGCGTTTGAAAATTTCCTAAAATGTGCTCTTTGAGACTTTGGAATTAGGCTATTAGTTTCTGAGAATCAGCCTAAAAAATCATAGTTTTTTTCTTTATCCTGTAATTTTTAATGGACGATATTGATTTAATTTTCAATGCTAAAAAATGAAACGTTTCTGACATAATTTCACTTTTTAAAATATATGTTTCAGGTTTGCCTTTACAAATTGTTGTAAATATTTTTCAAAGTTTATGTTATTACTTAGATATTTTGACAACTAGTGATTGCAAAACAACTGGGCAGGTGTAAGATGCATTATAAAATACTGTGTGCTTCCAAATGTTACACAGCGAAAAATCCGATGGTAAAATCGCATGCAAAAGCATGCACATCACCTTCGTCAAAAAAGACACTCAATATTACACGCTGCATGTACAAGTTTTGTATTAACAATAAAAAAGTTGCAACCGACGGGATTCAAACCCAGCACCAACAGTACGGACTGGCGCCTTAGCCCGCTCGGCCATCAGACCGATGAAGAATGGGAAGGATAAACGCATATATGAGCTTGACATTTCGGACAAGAAGGTTTCCCATAGGTGTAATATTACGTATAATTTCATAAAATAATGCAACATTGCTGTGTAATACTATGGCTTGTAATTTAAATTTTTATCAAAAAACAAATCATTCGCTCTACAGCATTGCCTTTGCGTTCTTGATTGCGAGATTCCTACTCAAAATTTATTTATTTATTTATTTTTGGTTGGCCAAATCGAGGGACATAATCTTCAAAAATTACTTGCAAGGGTTTATAAAGTTTTTTTTTAAACGAAAAATGTAAAAATTTCTGAAATTATAATCTAAAAGGTATTTTAAGGTATTACTTAACGCAGTTTAGGGGGAGAAGGAATCGATGGCCGTTCTACGCATCATTTTTTTTTTAATTTGTATGGAAATATTGTTACAAAGGCGGGGGAGGCAGTCAAAAAAATTGCGTTACGTAATAAAATAACGCTCCCTATTTACTTTTCCTGTCATTTTCAAACGACGAAACGGATTACTGTTCGAAACGAATATTAATAGAACCAAATAGAAACACTTTTCAAAACAAATGCTGAAAAGTTCTTCTTTTCAGCACTAAAATGGAAAATGAAAAGTTGAACTTTTCCGCACTTGTTTTCAAAAGTAATACTTTTTGACATTGTTTTGATTTAAACGGTGGATTGACTAAATACATGGACATTTGGCTTACAATTCCATTCAAAGGGTACGACTCGTTCTATAAATTACTATTTCAATTGCATATTTGCCTAAGCCCTAAATTTTTGTTTTTGATTTCATTGCCGGTATTTTTCAAAAATATTTTTGTTTCAAAACTGAAAAAAATAAACGAAGAAATTAGTATATTTTTAGAGTATTTTTCGTGTGTTCGAAGGCTTGATTGTTGAGGCAATTGCAAACCTCTTTTAACACCTAAGCTTCCATCCACCCCGGGATTCGAACTGACGACCTTTGGATTGTGAGTCCAACTGCCTACCAGCGACTCCACCGAGGTAGGACCCAGGGAGACGACTCCTACACCTGGACTGAGCTATCGACAGAACCTTTTAGGTTAGACCGGGGCCAACATTTACTTCCCCTTCTGACGGAAGGCGTGGTCAGACAAATCTCGTCTCGAAAAATGCCACCGGGACCGTCTGGGATCGAACCCAAGCCGACTGGGTGAGAGGCAACCACGCTTACCCCTACACCACGGTCCCGGCTAAAGACACCAAATCGACCAGAAAATTCCATTTCAAAATACAGATTTTCATTTGTCTACGTCCCCGTTTTATATGGCAAAAATACAAATCGAAAAATTGCAAAATAATTTGCGAAAATCTTGTCGTTCGAAATTACAATATTTTTTTAAACAAATGGTGCAGTAGAGGGTTAAAAACTATTCCGTGGATTACCTGCCCAAAAAGGTGAATCCCAAACTAGAGAATGGCCAAAAATTTGCTGGTTTTTTTTGCCCAACACATGTGGTGTAGGTGGTCACTTTGCGGATCCTCCTCTTGCCTTTTTTGCGGATTTCGTGGTTTCTGACCTCCACACATGCTCGCTTGCAAACAACCAGAACGGACCTGTTTGAACGTGTTGTGGCATGTTTTTTCGGTTGGAATGCTTGGGGGAAGAAACCAAACAAGGAAAAAAATAAAACTCATTCGGATCGATTTCATCGAACTATATCGGAAATGCTTCCATCTGCAATCAAACAGATTGACACGTGGGGCAAAATCACCCGTGTGTGGGAGCTTTGTGTCGCCTTGGCCAGGGTTGAGTTATTTTTCAATTATGAAGCTGCATTGCATTGCGTTTGCATCTCTGTGCGATTGCTCTTGCGGGCACGTGGAGATGAAAAAGCGCAAGAATTCCGTTGAGAGCAACTCTGCGCTCATGATTGCACGAGTTTGCACAGGTGGCGGAAGCATTCCGATACTGGACGTGATACTGAGTTGTTAGCATAAAGATTATTCTTTTAAATACTATATGCTAGCTTAACAATATATCACAATTGATTACCAGATGAAATGAAAATAATACAAATATTCATTAAAAAACATGTTAAAGAATTATTTATAAATTTTATGTTTGTATCTAATTAAAAAGAATCAACTAGTATACAATTGGCAATAGTATGAAAATTGGCATTTTGTTAAGGACATTGTTGAGGTGAATTTATATTAATGCCTAGTTGTGAACCCAATTTACTTCGAATTATTCTGCAATCTACAGTTAAAATGCATCAAATTTCAATATTTCAAAAGCAAATTATAATAATCATAATCTCGAATGTTTGATGACCTACTTAAAAATGCCGCTTATCAAGCAAAACTTCCACGGTATTAAATTTCGTGAGCCACGCGACATTGGAAGTCATTCGCTTGCGATGTCCAGGAAAATCCCAACCTCAATTGTGTATTTAGCTGTGTTGCTCGGCCAGTTTCAGCATAATTTGATCCATTCAAGAAAACAATTCACACCGACTTTCGTAAGCAATTCGTGCTAGACAGTGATGACTACGGTGTATTTATTAAACAACTTTTTTTACATTTAAATTAAAATCACAAAACCACGGTCAAACTGGTAAGTGGCATACAACGTTGCATATCGATCAGTTTACCTACATCACTCTGTACAATTCCCACCGTTTTGTTGTTTTGTACTAGTTGTTGTTATTATTTGCTGAACACTCAACGCAACAGGTGCAACATTTGTTGTGGTATAGCCACGGAACTTTCCCCCAAACCCTACAACCTAAGCTGAATTGCTCAACGTTGAAGGTGTACCACCACCATCGTCAATCAGTCATTAACAATTACAAGAAAAAAAAACGCTAGTATTGCTGCAAGACTAGCGGCAAAAGACTCATTGATGACCTTTGCATTTCGTTTCAAGCATGAATAGTGACAGCCCCTTTAACTACTCACGTTTGATTTGGTGTACTTTTACGATGGGCAGCAATTAGCACCTCACCACGAAATGGCCTAAACCGTGACGTATGTCTCGTGGAAATAAGTTCCATGCATTTTTTTTCCCTGATATCAAGAATTGACGGTCAAGGGTTAATCGAAATTCACGAGAGAAAAATTGACTATTTTTGGCACCAATATCGACTACGGTTCATTCATAATTGATTGACAACCTTAAAAAAAACACCAATAAATTCAACAGGTTCCCCCAATGGGACGTAATTGAATGTTCGACCGGCTTCCGAAAAAAGAAGTTATGTATCGATGATGAGAGCTCTACGTTCAGAAAATCACTCTATTACAATGACCTTCAAAGGTAATGCATGGATGGAGGCATCACTTATTCACCAAGCGAAGGTCGGCCAAAGACATGTTATTAAGGGACGGCAAGGTCAGTGCCATATACTTTAGGGACGGCCCCCGGTACCCACTCGTGGGCCCACGAGTACATCAAAAATGTATGAGTCTGGAGAGTGATTTTGTTGACATCATGAATGTTGAGATATAATTATTGTAATCACTTTTGATTCAATTTGACGATTGCTTTTCAAAGCAAATCGTTAATTGCCTTTTTTATTTTAACCATAATCAACCCAATATTTTTGCATCGTGTTGTTAGTAAAGGTTATATTAAAACGATATTCTTTTCTAAATAGGTTGAAAACTAATTCGGGTTGGGACACCCAAATTGATATGATTTATCAACACATATAACCCGGGCAGACGGTTATAACAAAATTCATGCCATTTCAATAACAAATGCTGTTAAAATAACAGAAAGTTTTATAGACTCTTCTTGAAAAATCAATTTTTGCATGACCCGAGCAGACGGAAATAACTTGGAAATAACATTTTTTGATATTTGAAAATACTAGGCCAATAACATTTTATGTTATTCATAACAATTTTCTTATTCGCCGTTATGATTTTTTTGTTATTGGATTGTTATTGTAATAACAGACTAATAACATTTTAAGTTATTCTTCAAACAAATCTTTGTTATTATTTTTGTTATTTTAACAACTAATCCGATCATCCCAATAACAGTTTAAGGTATTCTTCCATAACAAAAAATGTTATTCCAAAGTTGTTCTGGCTTTCAATCAATATCAGACCGATAACAAATTTTGTTATGATCTCTGTTCTGTTATTTTAACAGGATTTGTTATTGAAATGTCATGAATTAAGTTATTACCGTCTGTTCGGGGAGAGTTTAAAAACAGTTTATGTTATCATAACAAAATATGTGATTGGATTGATATTGGTTGAAAGCCAAATCAACTTGGGAATAACATTTTTTGTTATGGAAGAATATCGCCAACCGGGATGAACGGATTAGTAGTTAAAATAACAAATAAATAATTACAAAGATTTGCTCGAAGAATTACTAAAAAATTAATTAGTCTGATATTACAATAACAATAACAAAAAAAAATCATAACGACGAATAACAAATCTTGTTATAAATAACATTGAATATTGATCCTTGCACTGTAACTTGGATATTAGTGGCCTAGTAACGAAATAACATTTTTCAGCTATTAGGAAATATTTATTTCAGAAAATGAACACTAGTTTTATTTTATTTGAAAAAGATAATTTTTTATTTCAAAAATAGCCTAAAATGGTGATAACTTTTAAAAATTTTACAAAAGTATTTTTTAGGTCAAATATAATTCTACCATGAAACATGGTTTTTTGATTTATTTTTCGATGTTTTTTCAATAGTTTTATTTAAAAAAAAATCATGCTGCAAATGTTAATTTTAATTCCATTTTTGCAATAGTTTTCGAGATATCGGAAGCTGAAAAATGACTGCTAATTAGTAGGGTTAGTGAAATTTCACGATTTCGCGGACAGCGTGAAATCCGCGAAATTTGGCTTTTTCCGCGAAATCCCGTGAAATTTTATGTTTGTATGAAAATGTAACGATTTTTCATAAAATAACTTATCAAACCCAAAAAGAAATAAAAATAATGTCATGAACTACTGTAGAATTAAGCGAGTGAATACCCTGGTTTTATTACTAATATAAGGTTAATGATTTTTGACGGTTTCGTAGACGGCGTGAAATTCGTTAAATTTATCAATTTTCTCGAATCATTGAATGCAAATATGGGCAAAAAAATGTTGAAATAACAAGCCATAGTTTCAACATTTGCATGGAAAAAGGGTTTTAAAATGCATTTTACACTAGTTCAGTAGTTTTGCAATCATTAGTTTTCAAAAAATGTAAGATCTGACGAAAACAAAAATTTTAGCAAAAAAAAAACATTTTGCGATAACAAACATCGAAAATTTTCAAAAATTCGAAAGATTTTTAAATCAACCCAAACATTCTTAAAATGATCCCAAACATTCTAAAAATGGAATGAAAAACGCAGGGGAATGAATTTAAAATTTATTTTAGCTGATCCATTGAAATGTTTAAGTTTTTCGAAAAAATATTTTTTTGTCCCCTGATTTTTCGGGCCAACTTCGAAGGGATGGGGAGGGGGGGGGGAGACAAAAACTTTAAATAAAATTTGTACTAGCCTAACAACTTAATAAATATTTCACCCAAAAAGAAAAGAAATTTTATTAGTTTTCAATTAAAAAGCTTGATTATATATGTGTGTCAAGTTGATATGAACCATTTGAAGAAATGTTGAGATTTTTTAGTTTTTTAGAAACTAGCAAAATTTAGTAATATTTTCATTCGCTGTACTAAAAATTTTAGTGCTATTTTATTTGAAAGGTATAGTTTTGAAAGAAATTAAAAAAATCAAGGTTTGTTTTATTCAAAATAAATTAAGAGTATTTTTTTATTTTTGGAATCATATTTTAAAAACATAACAATTTTTTTTGGGCCTGTTAAATTTTAACGATATTTGTTTATTTGGGTAGATGATTCCCTTGAAAGTTAAAAAATACTCCTTTTTTGTTTTCTCTTCTCATTTAGAATAAAAATTAAGATTTTGTTAAAAATTATATTATTTTTTCAAAATGTTTATAAATTTAGTTTTTGAAAAATGAGCTAAAACCCTTAAAAAATATGTTTAATGGGCTAAATGACGCAGAACATTCAATTTATTTTACTCATTTTGACTGAACAAATCTAGCTTTGATATGAAATTCAATAAAATGTAAAATGATATAACAGAAGCAAATTAGCGAAAACATTTGAGCTTTGTTAGTCGAATATTAAAAGAGCAGTTCAGTAAATGAGAATACGCGTGCCCTACTCATTTTGTTTCAAAAAATATATAGAGCCCATCCAATAACCAGGAGGATTTTTTTTTAATTGGAAGAATTTTTTTGTCGCATTCAAATTTAGTAAATTTTTTTTACATAATAATACATAATGAAGCATAAAAAGTAGTTTCTGTGCTTTAAACATAGGATTTTCAGAGTTATTTTTACATTTTTCAAGTTCCGCGAAATTTGCGTGAAATTTGGTGTTTTGAAATTGAGGTCCCCGTGAAATTTGCAATTTTCGAGCGTGAAAAATCACTAAGCCTACTAATTAGATAACAATGAAAAAAACTCAAAACAACAAATCAAGAGTTTTTTTTTCAAGCTATGCGATTCCCTATATCTATGGGCTTTAAAATTTAATCTTCAAGTGGCTGTATCGCAGCAACCAGCAGTCTGATTCAACAATGTTAAAAATGAAAATTAAAGGATTTTTTCTCTCATTCATTTCAGAAATGTGTTTTTGCAGGAGCGATTTTCCATCATAAAGTTTTTTTATGGTAAAAAATCATACCTATAATGAAATAATTTAAAATCGATGCCATTTATGAAATAAAATTAATTGCAAGTTTGATTTTGCATTAAAAACAATTTTTGAAATTTTGTTGAGCCGTTGGGGAACAAATGCAAAAAAATGGGGAAGGGGGCAAAAAATATAAAATAAATGAAAATAAATTATAATTGCAAACCATGGCCATAAAATTTGAAAGAAAAAAGTGTTTTAAAATGCATTTTACACCTGTCTAGTCATTTTGCAATCATTAGTTTTAAATATATCTAAATATTGACGAAAAGTTTTTTCTCGCCGAAAAAAAATCTATTTGCGTTACTGTACATCGGAATTTCACAAAAAATCAAAATATTTTCCATCGATCCTAAACATACTAAACATACTTTTAACCTCAGGGAAATGCATTTCATATATTTTTTAGTTGATTAGTAGACTTCTATTTTCATTAAATTTAAAAGTTTTTTTGAAAAAAATGGTCCCCATTTTTTTGGACCGATTTAAAAAAAAAAACGGGGGATGACATAAAATTTGCAACAGCCTTAACAATATTTTCCATTTAAGAAACAAATCTCTGGTACCGTAAAACGGGTTGACTTTGATAGCCGGGGTGACTTTGATAGGTTTGCGATTTTTCCGCAAAATGAAGAGTACAATTAAAATACGTAAGGAATGGTTTAGAAACATACTGACCGTGGTAGAGAAGTGTTCAAAGTATCTCTAGAAGAACTTTTCATAAAATGTTAACAAGTTTAAATAGTTAGTTAACTATAGTTAAGAAAATGTTGATGAAAGTCATTATTTTAAACTTCTCAAAGTGTCATGATTTTCTCAATGAACATGATTTTTAATCGGAAAACTGAATGCATTTTCGGATTCTTTGAACAATTTTCCACTAGGAGAAGGTTAAATAAATTTGTAAATAATAAATAATATGTGTTTTTGAAACACCATTTAAAAAAAATCTCCAAATTTATAAGCAATTTCAGTTAAATAAATTTCATCTAAAATGTGAAAACTTGTGATTCGTGCTTCAAGTTCTGTAAAAAATGCAAAATAAATCGATAATTTTATAAACAAAACCAGTTTTAACAAATTTTAGGCGAAATTTCGACTTTTTAACAATTTTACCTTAAATTTATATGTATTTTGCTTAAAAGCTTATACACTTAGTTAACTAAATATAAACATTGTTTTTTTTCTTATAAACTATATCAGCTACTTTAGTAATGGTACATTTAGGGTACAAATAAAGTTTGAACATCTTAAATATGATTTCAACAAGAAAAACTATGACTATCAAAGTCACCCCGGAATTAAAACTAAGAATTTTTAACGTAACTATTTTTTTAAACATTATTGAAAAAACTTTTATTCCGAAATAGTGCATGGACTTTGTGTAGTCTACCCCAGTACATGTTTTAAAAATAACAATCTTGAGAAAAACCTTACCTGTTGGAAAATATGTTTAAAACAAATTGAAATCCTATCAAAATCACCCCGGTTTACGGTACCAGATTTTACACCATCCTAAACTCTAGCAAAAAAGATGCATTTTTGATTTCTTTGAAACATACCAAAAATTTCAAAATTGACAAATAAGTATTTTGGGAGTTCAACTTTTTGTGAAAAAAGTCAAATAAAATGAAATGATTTTTTTTCGCATACCTATTTTTTTAAAAGGTCGTAATCCTATTAACTTACAACGTTGCTAATGATATAAAGTAGCTTCTTTTGACATAATGAATGGATTGGCATAATAATTCTAATGTTAAAATATCTTATAAATATACAGCAAAAAAACAGAAGTAAACCAGCTGCGTGTAAAAGGCCTGGGTGTAATATAAATTTTGCATTATAATTCTATTTAATATTACACCCTGATAAATATCATCACCCATCAGTATGGTAAACCTATTTGACCGAAATGTCAAGCTCAAATATACGTTTACCCTTTCCATTCTTCATCGGTCTAATGGCCGAGCGGGCTAAGGCGCCAGTCTTTACTATTGGTGCTGGGTTTGAATCCCGTTGGTTGCAATTTTTTTGTGTTTACAAAAATTTTACATGCTGTGTGGAATATTCAGTGTATTTTTATACGAATGCTTTTGCATGCGACTTTACCATCGTATTTTTTGAGGTGTAACAAAGAGTCAATTTCACATAATCAACGTGGGTTTCCTGGTACAAAACCAAACTTATCTTTATATTTACCACACTTTTGGCCTTGATAACGTTTTCTAATGGCTCAATAGACTGCCAGTATCAGTCGATAACGGCAAAGAAATTTTACAATTAATCCAGCGTACATACAACCCAACAAACGTCAACATCCCTCATTTTTTCTATTCCTTTTTGAAAATAAACAATCCAAAGAATTGCTCCCCAATCTTAACGACCACGATATCTCCTCAAATTTCGTTGACGAATTACTATATGGCAGCACAATGCCCCACACGGAGAGACCGGCCGGGGCAAATCCAAGAAAATCTTGGTTAATTTAACTAAAAGAATGGGTTATTTTTTTACACAGCTTTTTTTCAACAATCGATTGTTGATTTTGTTAACCCGAAATTGCTGACCACCAGTAACTAAAATTAACTAAAAAAATAGTTGGAATTGCCATTTTTGTTGGTTAAATGTCCGAAAAAAATTCTAGCAGTCAACTGCTAGAATATTTTTTTCAGAAAATTAACTAAAAATTTCTTGTTTTCAGCTGAAATATTGTGGAATATTCTGTTAAAAACTGGCTGTGAAATATTTTTCAACTATTTTTCAACAATTTTTTTTGTTGTATCAACCGAAATATTTTTGCATGCAGCAAATTATTAGTGGTTTATAACAAAACATTTCTTAATTAGACATAATTTATGCAAGTGTTGATATATATTTTCTTTAATTATCCAACGATACAGGCTGGGCCGAATTTCTAGCTATATTTTAACTAATGTCTTACTTGAATACAGAAAAATATTTGTACATGTAGTCAATAACTAGCAGTTGTTAGCAATATTTTTATTAGATTTGCAGTAAATTTTGTAATAATGCCTCACAAATTAATGCTGAGTGTTTTTATATTCGCATTTATTCTGCCCAAAAATTTAACGTTTTGTACAAATTTGTTTTTTTTTTGCATGAAGTTGTTAAATTACTGTTAAAAAGCATCAAAACTAAACTTTTTTAACTGTTGTTATAAAACATGTTACGTTGCATTAAACTAAAAAAAATATAAAAAAGCAAATTACTTTTTTTGGTAAACATATTTAAAAAAAAAAGTTTAAGTTCTCGTGATTTCCTTAAAAATAGAAACCGAGCAAAATTTTCACCAAGTTTTAAGCTTATATTTTTATTATGATGTATACAATTTCACTTACCATCACTGTGCAATCATCCAATAAGTCATCATCATCTACAATGGTCTCAGGTTTAGTTATTTTTCTTGTGGTTGGACACAGAATTTTCACTAAAGTGAACCTTTTGCTGCAAATAGACATGTGAAATATATTAGTAATTTAATACACTATTCTTAATTTCGGCTATAAACTGAAAAAAGGAACGTAAATAAATGTAATTATATTGAGGAAAGAAGAAATATCAATAATGCTACTTACCAAGCTTGCATTAATTTAACAATTACTTTTGGCAACAAACTTTCATTGCATTTGATTCAATTTATTCAACGTACTCCGATTCCTGAAAAAAATATTTAGAGTTTTACTTACCAGTTTATTGAGCAGACGTATTGCAACAAAACATTCAAGATAATAATTATCTTCTTTTATTTATTTTATATATATATTTTTTTATTTTACTTCATCTCTTTTTTATGTTGTCATGTGTTTTTATGTATTTTATAATTGATGATTCTGAAAAAAGAATGGTTCATTAAGATTTTATCCGTCGTAAGCACGAAGCTTTTTAATGATTCAGTTTTCTAATAAGAATCACATCACATAAATTATTGTGCAAAAATAAACCCATACTTACTTGGATTAACCAACATTTTGTTAAATTTGCCCGGGCTGCTCTATCCGTGAAGAGTCGGCCCGCCTTTCCCTTCTATTGCCCTCTCTTTCCATCAAACATTCTTATAACGTGTTCAACTCACTCGCATTAGAGGTCCTCATGGCGAAGGTCGTCCTCTTGCTCTTCACCTGCAAAGAAATCATCAACAAACCTACTCACCAATTCCACCTCCCCAGTTGCAACACTTTGATTTGCCACTTCAACATTAGCTAAATAGTGTAATTTTCACCTTTCACATTCTCTCACTTCATAATTAACGACACAAACTCAACAAATCGACCGCTCTCGTTCGAATCCTGACTTCAAATGACAGACGTAAACAAACCCAAGTTCATCTTTAAAATATTCAACCAAATGTAAATTATATTCAACCAACAAAATTTTTGATTTTCCTAAAACCAAAGCTAACAGTCGAGCACGTTCATTCGAGTTCGGGAAATCTGTTAGCTTTTTGCCTTTAGCATTTTCAACAAACGGGTTATAAAATTAATATTGAATTTTGGTTATTTTAACTGAAAATTGGCAGTAACAAGTACGTTTTTGTTAAAATTTACGAAAGTAAAATCAACAATTTTTATTGTTAAAATTTCTGGGCACGGTCTCTCCGTGCACCCGGCGAATTGCTCGTTATCGGAAACCATTCGAAGACAATTAAGTGTTCGGATCACGCGGTAGAGGCGAACCTTAACCTGACAACCGAGTTGAAATAGCTTTTTTATCTCGTACCAGGGTAATCTATCAAATCTCCGCGATACTCTCAACTCGCCAACGCGTGCCTTATCTATTCATACTGTGCTAGACAAGATAAATCGTGGGAAAGCTCGGCGATGGTCTATTTCGCAAATTTATCTAATGTTAAAAATGAGTCAGACCAAAATGATGAGTAATTTGAACATAAATATAAAGCTTGAAGGTCGTCGACTTATCAGCGTTTTTCCTCTTAGTATACGAATACTGAAACATTGAAAAAGAAAGGAAATGACAAAGGTGACCTGCTATCAGCACGCTGATCCATTCATAACTCACAGCGGAATATTGATGACGTGTTGATAAACATGCTTCACGGTGTGTAGGGTGAGCGACGCTAATTTTGGTAATTTTTTATTGTAATTTGATGCAAAAAGAAATCCTGTCAAATACAAATTGAAAAATAAAGATTTATTTGATTAATACCAAAAAAACAAGTTTAGCAAATCACTCCGCATTGGTACAGAAAGCCACACGTCAGTCACCGTGTAAAGTTATGAAATCCTTATCATCTCTGTAGTGCTGCACAGCGAGTAGTAGTGCCATTCAAAAAGCTATGAATAATAGAAAAAGCTATAGTGTTTTGTTAGCGGCCATTCGCAGTGGGCTACAATGTGAATGTGAAAACGAAGAAATAAAAAAAAGGAACAACTAGAAAACCACTATCAACCTGATTTTTTTTCTCATTTTATGGAGCGGGACTTACTGGTATAAAATGGAAATTGGATTAGGTGCGAGGTGGATTTATTTCGATTGGTACTCGTGGAATCGCAAATCTACAAAAATATGAATAAAAATAACATCCTTTTTTAATGGATCTTGCGATCTATGTTATTTTTTATGTTACCGTAAACCGGGGTGGCTTTGACAGGATTCCATTTTATTTTTTGAATATTTTCCAACTAGTAAGGTTTTTCAAAGATTGTTATGTATATAACATGTACTGGGGTAGGCCACGCAAAGTCCATGCACTATTTTTGAAAAAAAGTTTTTTCAATAGTATTTAGACAAATAGTTACGTTAAAAATTCTTAGTGTTAATTCCGGGGTGACTTTGATAGTCTATTTCTTGTTAAACTTTTCTTAGCTATTTCTTGTTAAAATCAGATTTAAGGTGTTCAAACTTTATTTTTACGTCAAATGTACCATCACTTATGTTGCTGATATAGTTATAATGAAAAAAAAATCAATGTTTATGTTTAGTTAACTAAGTTTATAAGCTTTTCAACAAAATATATATAAATTTTAGGTAAAATTGATAAAAAGCCGTTTTTTTTAATTTGTTGGAACTAGTTTTGTTTATAAATATATCGATTTATATTGCAATTGAAACTGAATTTGAAGCACGAATCACAAGTTTTGTATGTATGTATGTATGTATGTATGTATGTATGTATGTATGTATGTATGTATGTATGTATATATTTGAACCCCCGTCTTGGCAGAACTTGGCCATGACCACAGTATATTTCAACTGAGACGGTTCGGTTAGTAACCACCATATATCTCAAGAGCCTTTTAAGCGAAATACCTTTCTCTGGCTAACGATTTCTTCTGAAATTGTACGGACATAGAACGTTAATTCAGATGACTCGGGCCAGGCAATCCACGACTCCCTCGTCCAGTTCAATAGTATATGAGATGGCACTGGGCTGTTTTGAGACAGTATTAGTAGTTATATAATGGTTTGATATGTTATACCTTGTGACACATTATTTAGCCACGAATCACAAGTTTTCATATTCGCAATTTTCAGTGTAAGAACGGGCCTTGACCGATCTTATGCACTAGGTTCCCGACGAACACGCACTGCTCTTACACCTACATCTCACCCTTGCTCTGAGTCAGTACGAGCAGCACGCTAGAACACGCTTTGAGTGTTCGTGCCAGGCATGCACACCTTCTTTTCCGGTTACGCATTTTAACTCGGCCGGGGGTGGTACATTAAGTAGGGTTTGATGTAAGTATAAGTATAAGCGCCTAACCATTTGAAGTGTGCCTATCCATTTTTATTAAAGCAAAAACTGTTTTATTTTTAGTTTGAATTCAAAAACTAATTGTTATCTGCTGTGTATTGTTTTCTCCTGAAATCTTTCCTAGTGTTGAGTCGTGTTTATCTTTTGCTATTTCTTTTGTCGCGGTGTTTTGTTACAATTTTTTGTCCTAAGCATGTTATAAAAGTTTACCAAAAATACAATAATAATATTTGTGTTAATCCTTTAACCATTCCATAAATTGAGTAAGGGCTCAAACCTCACTTCTTTGAAAAAAAGGGTGAAGATTGAGAACAATAGACAGTAAAAGAGAATTTATTTTATAAAAATCAAGTATCAATAGTAAGAGAATGATGAGCGTATTTTGAAGAATAAAAATGAGAAGCTAGATGTATTAGATGTAAAATTAGACAATAGTTAATAAATAGAGATACAAAACAAGCTTAGATTACAGTAATGATAATTTATAGGACAGAGAAAGAATTATTCAAATAAATAAGTTCGCAATAAAATCAAAAAAAAATTAGGCGAATGATAAATAGACTTGATATTACTAGTACATTAAGGAAAAGTATATTTTTAAGGAAAAAAAAACAAAACAAAGTTTGTTACAGCAGTATCAATTGATAGAAAAGAGTGGAAAAGCTTTGAGAGATAAGAGAATCAAAAGTTAGTAAAATTAAAATCAAATGTTGGATATTAAATAGAAGAATCAGTGAAGAATTGGGAATCAGAAGAGCAACATAAATATAGGAGATAGGTGGTAGCTGAGAATGAAGAGAAGAGAAACCCCGTTGTGCGATGTTTCAGGTACATCCACAGCAGTTGACTCAACATACTGCGAATCAAAACAATACCGTCTACAATCACAAATTACTTCCCTTTCCCACATTGTCGCGCCCCTTTCTTTTAGCCGTTTCGACTCTGACCCGCGGTGGTCAAAGGTTTACGATCCGTTTCCACAGGCCACCAGCTAGGTCATCATGAAAACCAAGCCAACGTGGAGGTAAGAAAATAGGACACTCGCAAGGAACCAGAGCAATACTGTTCTGATCAAGATAATTCGGATGATCTAACAGAACTACGGATGTAGTTAGTTACGCTCCTTCCAGGATGTTCCTTACGTGGACGTCAACCGAAGAGCACGCAACAAAGTCAGTGCCATTGCATGCTCTTAGGTATCAATCCTTGGCCTGCACAAGTTTTCATATTATACATGAAATTTGTTCAACTGAAATCGCTCACAAATTTGGGTTTTTTTTATTGTATGTCCAAAACACATATTATTTATTATTTACAAACTTATTTAACCTTCTCCTAGTGGAAAATTGTCCAATGAATCCGAAAATGTATTCCGTTTCCGATTCAAAATCATGTTCATTGAAAAAATCATGACACTTTGAAAAGTTTAAAATAGTGACTTGCATCAACATTTTCTTAACAATAGTTAATCAACTATTTAAACTTTTCAAAATTTTATGAAAAGTTCTTTTTGGGTACTTTGAACACTTCTCTGCCACGGTCAGTATGATTTCAAACCATTCCGTACGTATTTTATTTGTACTATTCAATTTGCGGAAAAATCTCAAACCTATCAAAGTCACCCCGTTTTACGGTGCTAAATTTTTAGATTTTTTATATTAAAACAAAAAATCAATAATAAATTTAGTTTAAAAAATCCCTAGCCAAGCAAAATAAAAACAATTTATTTTCTTATTTCCCCACAAAATGTCTCCCAAAATCAAGAGATTTGTTTAAGTTTAATAAAACAATTTCAATAGACTGTAAACCGTCCTGAAAACATTTCCCAACCTTCGATTCTCTTGTTATATTTTTTTTATTATTATTTTTTGTTTTGCACTTTATAAATTTTTGTGCCCTTTTTATTGAAACTTGATTCTAGCTGAAGATCTTTTAAATCATTTATCGTCCTATTTGTATTTTTATTTCCTCCAGGGCAATTCTGTTTGAAATCGGCCGATTTCGACCATTTTTATATTTTGAACTTTTTTATTTTGCTCAAACTATGTCCAACGAAGCAATTTTGTGTCATTTTGTCATAAATGTCATCAATGTCAATTTTGGCAGCTGTCCATACAAAAATGGCACGTAAATATTCGAAAATCTGTAACTTTTAAATGAATTTTCTGATCAAATTGGTGTCTTGGGCAAAGTTATAGGTATTGTTGGGGACTACTCAGAAAAAATAAGTACACGGAGAAATCTTTTGCCGATTTTTTTTTATATTTTTTGATTTTAGAATTTTTTTATATGTTTTAGGGGACAAAAACCCGTAACTTTTGAGCCATAGAGAAGTATGGTTAAAAAATCTGCCGCCGATTTATACATTTTTGAAAAAGAGGATTTTTTGGAAAAAAAATTGAAATTTCACAAATAATTATTTCTACCTAATTTTTTAATGTAAATTCAAATTTGCAATCGAAAAGTACTTTACAGATTTTTGATAAATGACCTCGTTTTCAAGACCACCGCCACCAGCCACCGAAAGTTTTATTTCAGATAAATATGTAAAATATTCGATTATCTTCGGACATTCGAGTCTAGACTGTCATACATAAACACAGACAACCGAATTTTTATTTTTAATTTTTCTCTAAGAAGCTGTAGTCAAAAACAAGAACTGCATACTAATTCATAAGGCATTTTTGCAAACACTTAAATTGCTTTAAATTGAAAAAGAAAATTAAAAAAATGCTGGAATTCTAAAGGAATTGCCTAAGATATCCTGAAAAAAATCAAAATTCAACCCTAATGTTTAAAATTTTTAAGCAAAAAGTATCACAAAATTCTTTTTACGTTATTACAGTTATGTTTCTGACACAATTTGTAAAATGTTATTGCATTGATAGAATTTTGTTTCCCTAAATTCCCGATCTGTGACCGCAAAATTTCAAATGTAGTCAAATGATTAAAAAGCGTTCTTTTGCCTAAACACACATTAATATACGTTGTACAATGTACTCTAAATTGAAAATAAACTATTTTAAAAGTTTTTTCAAAGAAAATTCTATTTTTTGCATTTTCCCCCTAATAATGTGGGTTTTTTTTGCACTGCTCCAATAGCAATTTTAATAATACCAATCAAAACAAATTTCAACTGCATATAAAAAAAATGATGAAATCAACAAAAAAAAATCTTACACTTTTTTGCATTTCCCCATGGAACTAACAAACATGCAATAAGTTTCCACCTATAGTGCACCTGACCCGCACTTGTGTCCTTTCGCACGGCTCGTCCCCGGCAGGCAATAACACTTTTGTGACACACTTTTCTGCAGTAATTGCCCCAGGGAAATCCACGGAGCTGCACCGCACAGTTACCGCGTGTTAGTACCGCGTGAAGCCCCTCAGTCATCAAATTTTAACGACTTTTCCGAAACCCAATCGGGACGGTGTGCCCTTGAACCTGTTTTTTCCCTCCGCGATTGTCAAAAAACGAATATCGCCTCGATTATCCTTGGATCAGCGATCGGGAAGCGACAAGTGGAACACCATCAACAGAAAAAAACTATTCCGCAGGTCGTTAAAACGACATTAAGGGTGCACCTCTCCGTACCGTGCAGAACGTGTAGATAGTGCCCAGGTTTATGGAACACCGGGGCCTTATCGCACAGATGCTAATAGCGTTCGCGGTGGCGGGGTTTTCCTTGAGCCTTGCTCGTTTTCATTGCCATAAAGACGACGACGACGACGACGTTGTTGAGGCAGTTTTACAATGGCCAGGGATTACCTTGCGGGAGACGTGGAGCACATTTTTGAACGAGCTTACAGATTTTGAGCTTATCTATGCCCTGGGTATGGTTGGAATGTACGTCACATGGCGTTTGAGATTCGTGGAATTTGAAGAATTAGGTCATCTTCCACATCGTCAATTAAGCTTAATCAATATGTTGACAGTTATCCCAACTGGTTCCAGTCGGCGTAAATTATCGTATTTCGCAGTATTCGTCATCACTATCTGAAACAGTTTACCAAACACGTCAAACCACATGTACGCTTCACAGCTTGTCGACTACAGCGTACTCAGCTCACTCAATTCCAATTAAAATATTTGCTCCGACACCTGTGCGCAAAGCAACGTGATTCAGGGGAACTCACCGCCGTCTTCTTCTTCTCTTTTCAGCGAAGTGACCTCAACCAGCAAGCGTCTCTCGACCAACGGCCAGTGCATCGTCAAGGAGCTCCAGCAGAATGGCATCACGAACCGGGTGGCGTTCTTCAACGAGTGCAGCCCCTTCCAGGTGGCCTTCCACCGGACCGGAGGCCGCTTCGAGCACTTTGACTCGATCCGGTTCTTCTGCTGCAAGAAGCTGCGCTACATCTGGAGTCCGGAAACGAAGCGATTCGTCAAGCTACGCGGCATGGATGTTGACGTGCCGAGCGTGACCATCCATCACAACAAGGGACTGTCGACGTACGAGCAGAACATCCGCCGGCTGGTGTACGGAAGCAACGAGATCCTGATCCCGCTGCGAGGTGTCGTGACCCTGCTGTTCCTCGAAGTGCTCAACCCGTTCTACGTGTTCCAGATCTTCTCGGTGATCCTGTGGTTCGCGTACGATTACTACTACTACGCAACGGTCATCATGCTGATGAGCGGGTTTGGCATTACGGTGTCCATCATCCAGACCCAGAAGAACCAAAAGGCACTGTACTCAACGGTCAAGAGCAGCGACACCGCAACGGTTATACGGGAAAATTGTGAGTCCGAGCAGATCGAAACCCGCCTGCTAGTTCCCGGAGACGTTCTGGAAATCCCCGCAACCGGTTGCACCATGCAGTGCGACGCGGTCCTAATCTCCGGAAACTGCATCCTGGACGAATCCATGCTAACTGGAGAGAGTGTTCCCGTTACCAAGACCCCACTTCCACTGAAACGTGATCTCAACTACGACAACAAGGAACACGCCAGACACACGCTCTTCTGCGGCACCAAGGTCATCCAGACGCGTTACATCGGCAGCGAAAAGGTTCTGGTCAAGGTGATCAACACCGGAAACATCACCGCCAAAGGCGGCCTAATCCGATCGATCCTCTACCCACCCCCAGTCGACTACAAGTTCGAAAAAGACTCTTACAAATTCATCATGGTACTAGCGTTCCTCGCCGGCTGTGGTTTCCTGTACACCGTAACCACCAAGATCCTGCGCGGCGTAGGCGCCCTCAAGATCATCGTCGAATCGCTCGATCTGATCACGATCGCCGTCCCCCCGGCTCTACCCGCCGCCATGACCGTTGGTCGCATGTACGCCCAGAAGCGGCTCCAGAAGAACAACATCTACTGCGTGTCACCACGGGCCATCAACGTGTCCGGCAGTATCGACTGCGTTTGCTTCGACAAAACGGGAACCCTCACCGAGGACGGACTCGACATGTGGGGCGTCCTGCCGAAAGACTCCACCAACAACTTCCAGATCCCGCTGACCCAGATCAACCGCCTGCCCATGTCGGAGCACTTGCTCAGCGGAATGCTGACCTGCCACTCGATCACCTTCGTCAACGGGGAAATGCGCGGTGACCCGCTGGATTTGAAGATCTTCGAGTCGACCGGCTGGATCCTCGAGGAAGCGAACGTGTCCGACGAGACCAAGTATGATCTGCTGTTCCCGACCATCGTCAAGCCACCACGTACCGACTCCAAGGACAACCTGAACCTCGAGCTGGACGTCGCGTACGACAACTCGAACGACATCGGCATCGTGCGGGAGTTCTCCTTCACCAGCGCTCTCCAACGCATGTCGGTCATCACGCGTAAGCTCTCCGACAACCACTTTAACGTGTACTGCAAGGGATCCCCCGAAATGATCTCCAGCCTGTGCAAGCCGGAAAGCATCCCGGAGGACTTTACCAGCAAGCTCGGGTTCTACGCCCAGCAGGGCTACCGGATCATCGCGATCGCGTACAAATCACTGGACAAAAAGATGAACTACTCCAAGGTGCAGAAGGTGTCCCGCGAGAAGATCGAGAGCGATCTGCAGTTCCTGGGCTTTGTGATACTGGAGAACCGGCTCAAGACGGACACGGAGGAGGTGATCGAGAGCCTGAACGCGGCCAACATTCGCTGCATCATGGTAACCGGCGACAATCTGCTGACCGCTGCCAGCGTAGCGCACGACTGCGGGATGGTGATGCCGGGCCAGAGCCTGGTGACGGTGACGGCGCACGTGGACAAGAGCGGCTCGAACAAGTACTTCTTGAGCTACGACATCACCGGCCAGCCGCAGCTGACGCAGTCGGACATAATCAACGACAACAGCGTCAGCGACGAGAAGCGCAACGGGAACTACACGCTGATGACCCAGTCGAACAGCGTGAGCAGCTGCGAAACGATCGACACTTGCACGCTGTCGACGCAGGTGAGCGCGTTTGAGAAGGAGGCGCATAGGATCACGATCGAAGGGGAGGGCGAGAAGACGATAGCTGCGGGGAAGGGAGGATCGTTCCGGTTTGCGTTGACGGGGAAGACGTGGGCGATTATTAAGGAGCACTTTGTGGACTTGGTACCGACGATCATCACTTTCGGAACGGTGTTCGCGCGGATGTCTCCGGATCAGAAGCAGCATTTGATTAGCGACTTGCAGAACTTGGGTTATTACGTGGCGATGTGTGGGGATGGAGCGAATGACTGTGGAGCGTTGAAGGCAGCGCATACCGGGATTTCGTTGTCGGAAGCGGAGAGTTCGGTGGCGTCGCCGTTTACCTCCAAGAATCCGACCATTGCATGCGTCCCGAAGGTGATCAAGGAAGGTCGAGCGGCGCTGGTGACTTCGTTTGGCATTTTCAAGTACATGGCCGCGTATTCGCTGGTGCAGTTTGCTTCCGTGTTGATCCTGTACTCGATCGATTCCAACTTGACCGATCTGGAGTTTTTGTACATTGATCTCTTCATCATCTCGGTGACGGCGTTCTTCTTTGGCAAGACGTCCTCGTACGACGGTCCGTTGGTGAAGCAAACTCCATCGAATTCGTTGATATCGTTGAGTCCGCTGCTGTCGCTGGCGCTGCACTTGATCGTTGCGCTGGGATTCCAGGTTGCGGGTTGGTACCACATCCAAGCCCAACCGTGGTTCGTTCCGTTCAACTACACCGACGAGCTGGCGTTGAACGACCTCGGCTGCTACGAGAACTACGCCGTTTTCTGCATCTCCACGTTCCAGTACATCATCCTGGCGATCGTGTTCTCGAAGGGTGCTCCGTACCGCAAGTCGATAATCTCCAACTACGGCTTCCTGGTGGCCATCATCTTCAACACGTGCCTGTCAATCCTGCTGACGCTGTACCCGCCCGTCTGGCTGCAGGACCTCTTCCAGCTAGTCGTTCCCCAGGACGACATGATCTTCCGGGCGTACCTGGTCGGGTATGGCGTGGCCAACTTCATCCTAGCGCTGTTCATCGAGAAGTACATCATCGACGAGATCGCGTTCAAGAAGCTACGCTACCGCTGGCACAACATTGCCAAGTCACGGCGCAAGTACTTAATGATCGAGCACAGCTTCCGCAAGGAGGTGCAGCACCCGAGCGACTTCAAAACCGTGCTCGGCTGGTCCAGCGAGAAGTACGATTACTGACAGCTCCTGCTGCTCGAGCTGGCGATCTGGCCACTTCGGTAGCGACCGCCGCCGCCGCCGGACTTGTTCTTTTTTGTTTTCAGTTTTATTTATCCGTACACGATTAAGGAGTGCAAACTGCCAACAAACGGTTTTTTTCTTTTTCTGATCACCACCACGTGTGGTGAGTGGCTTTTGCGAGAGACCACACACGCGCATGAGTTTTGTGTTTTAAATTAATTGTGGTGTAAATAGTTGTAAGTGCCATAATTGTATTATGTTAACCGTCGATACGATCAGCAAAGCGGACGCGGAATAAAGTTTTCACTTGTGATAAATGTGTAACGCCCGGAGGAGAGTGAAGCCGGAAACAGAATGGGATTTTAGGAAGTAGCAACAACACACGACACAACACTACAAACAAAAAGAATACAGGAAATTTTTAGCGCTGTGCAGAATCGAAATCAAAGGAAGACAATAATCAAAATTTGTATAAATTAGTGCACGAGATATCCCCTTGGGCAAGATTCGCTAAACAAACCCAACCCAACTAAACCGAAACGGAACGCTTCTCCTGGAGTCCTCCCCATCGCTTCTGCACACGAAAATTACCCCGCACTCGGTGAGGTTTGTGAGATTGCTTTTGAGAAACTATCGTGATGATGAATAACGCCTTTTGAAGGTTGATGAAAATCTCTTCGATGCTTTGCAGATTCGTTCAAGAACTGTTACCCACGGTTACAACACTTACCTTAAAATTTCGGCTTGAGCGTTTCGAGACTTGATAAATCGGCCCCAAAACGGTATTCACATCCTTGGAACCATTACCACTACGAAGCAGTGCAATACACACGTCTGGAATGAGAAAGAGAATAAAATTCAACTAACAATTACCAAAGAAACAGCGCTTAAAATGTTAAACAATTAAGTCCAACTAACCAACAAAGGCCTCCCAAACTTTACCGAGTGCACAAAAAAAACGAAAATCTTGTATAACTTGAATCAACCTGCTATCGGGATGTGTTATCCGGAATCATCGGAAACGACATGATTTAGCCTAAAACTTTCACATTGCCAGCCAAATGCGGAAATCTAAAATCAGCACGACGTGTTGCGAAAAGGGCAAATCGACTAGAGAACTGTACACTAACATGCACGATAACTTTAACAATCACTTACACTTGTATATCTTATGTTTGAAGAAGGAGAAAACTATTTCTAACCCCCTAAAAGCTTCGAGCAAGACAGCGAGCAAGAGAGCAACTCTCTCGCTCCGTAGCAACAGGGACAAAGCAGAGAAAAACGGGAGAGCCACTCTCTTGCTCGCTGTCTTGCGCTGAGCACGATACAAGGAAACTCGCAAAGTGTGCGTATTATTAGCTGGTGAGAGTCACTCCACTGACGGTTCAAACTCATACACACGCAACACGCAAATCAGAAAACCAACACATTCTCACTGCACCGTTTAGATGTAAATGAAAATTAGACGATCACTTATGAAATTTTGATTTAAAAATGCGGCAGAGTTGACCACATTCTTCTGCTTCTGTTTACAGACAACAACAAAAATCGTAGTGTAAAACGTGGCATTTTTGCAGAACATAACCTCAAAACTCTGTAGCTCCATTTTGGCATACACGAACGTTAGGGTAGCTTTAAAGAATGAGGGAAAAGGTAGCATTTTTGAAACGCAAAAAACACACATCTATACACTTATAATTAGCTAAATTTGCAAATATTGCAATCTGCTCTAGTGCATCTCAAAACAAAACAAAAAGTGGTTTAATCTAGATTTACTAGAGTTACAGAACCAAAAGCCGACAAAAAAATAAAAATGAAAGAGAGTATTGCATATATCTCAAGCAGCCGCGAAACTAAGTTAAGTTAGGCAGTTGTTTGCGCGAGCGATGGTCAGGAAGTTGCTTACCCTTTTATGGTGACATTACACTGCGCGAAACGTTGTTTGCAAGCTTGTCAATACACAGTTTTGACCGCTGTCGCGTTTGTGTTTCCCTATTCCACTATGACAAACTTTCCGACGAACACCAAAACTGTGTTTTGAAAAGTTTGCAAATAAAGTTTCCTGCAGTGGAATAGCACCTTAAGTAGCCTAACCCCCTTTTGAAAGCAGTAGGAATACAATTTCAACAAGTCTCTTCCGTACCGGGAAACCTGCAAAACGGGATCGCGAAAATGGTCACAAAGTTACCGTTAAAACGACCCGTGAAAATCTACTTAATGCATCAGGTGAAAATGTTTACATTAATTCAAATATATAATTAAATATTTATGATTTGTTTTTCTACGTTAGCGCGTTTTCTACTAAAATATCACTACTATCACTATTTGTAAGGAATGTATCTGTTTGAAAAATAGGTAAAACCGAAAGGGACATTTAGAACCAAGCATGCTTTCAACATTCAAAAACGAAACATAGAATCACAAAACGAAGAAAATAGATAAATTTTGAAGTGCACAGTGACACAAGGACTTCCTTACACAACAATGCAAAAAAATAGGCAAAACCAATAGACAAACATAAAAACTAGATGTGTTAACCGTTCAACCAGCACATCAAGAAAAAAACAACACACATTATTACTGAAAACACCACAGCGAGCAGAGTGGGAAAAGAAGAGCGGATTGCTTCATCAACACTGAGAGCAGTTGTTTGTTTCTTTAATGAAAAAATAGGTTTTAATAAGCTGCTAATTCAAATATAGTTGTATACAATTGAGGTACCCATCCTGAATCAAGAAAGATATCATTTGAATAAAAAAAGGTGTGAAAAGAAGTACCAACAAAATTAAAAGAAGAAGAAGCACGACTCTGCTGAAGGTTGAAACTGTGTGTACATATACCGGGATATATTTTACAAGAAATAAAGGTTATTATTATATCATGAATGCCCACAAATTATTCATCCATATTATGAAATATGAGAAATATCCCTACTGTTTTATATTTGTTTTAGTTTAAATTGCTTATCCGAGTTCGATAAATGAAAAATTCGTTCAAATCGATCAAATTTATCCATCTGTCAAAATAAACAAAATTTTACTCAAAATTGTTAGTAAGATCTAAAAAAAATATTGAATCAATTTTTAAATTAAAATGTGTGCATGATCGCTAACCATTAGGGTACTCCAAATCCGGGCTTCCTTAGGGCTACCAACTGAAATCAAAGATTGACCGATCGGCTAAATTCCAAATTTCCTCTTTTTCTGACCACGGGAACCCCACGCTCGCTTGAAGTTTGTATCGGAAAAATCTTCAAAATGTATGGAGAAAAGCAAATGTTTTACTTCTTTTTGCCTGTGAAAGGCGTAATAGTTTTCCAAAGTTACCCAAAAATGACTATAACTTGAAAAAGGTGCACTTTATTTAAATTTCAAACAATAAAGTACTAAAGTACTTTTTGATTGCAAATTTGATTTTACATTGAAAAATGGAGTTGAAAAACTTTTGCTACCAATATTTCTATTTTTTTTAAATCAGTATTGATTCAAAAATGTATAACTCGGTCAAACATTTTATTGCCCGTTCTGAAAATTTCTGAAAAGTTGGCATTTGATGTCCCCTCAAACATATCAGAAAATTATAAAAGATGTTTTTTTTTGCAAATCAAGTTTCAGGAACAAAACGTGAAATTAAAAATCACCAAAACATTTTTACCGTGTATATTTTTTTCAGTGTAGTCCTTATCTATCCCTACAACTTTGCCCAAGACACTAAATCAGGCCTGCCCAATCTTTTTGGCTTAATTTTTACATTTTTGATCGTCAAAACTGCATATGTTCATTTTTTCATGGTTTATTTGATGGAATCGGTTCACAGATGACCAGCAAACATAACTTTTTCAAACGTTTGAAAAAATATTTATATAACCTGCAAACATATTTGTTCAAACTTTTGTTAAAGATATGTTTATTGATTATCTGGGAACCGATTCCATCAAATAAACCATGAAAAAATGTGCAATTGTTATTTTGTCGATAATAAATGTAAAAATTGAGCCAAAATAGTTGGGCAGGCCTGCACTAAATCGATCAAAAAATTACTTCAAAAGAAAAAGATTTTGGAATTTTCATTTATCATTTTGCGTTCCTCACCTGAGGTAAGGCTATAATCCTGCTCGGAAAATAAGCTTCTTTCAGAAACGTCGTAAACACACCTTCATGTATACCTATCGATCAGAATCGAAAACTGAACAAATGTCTGTGTGTATGTGTGCGTGTATGTGTGTGACCAATATTCTTACTCAGTTTTCTCAGCACTGGCTTTACCAATTTAGGTCAAACCGGTCGCATTAGACTCGGTTTTGGGGTCCCATACGTCGCTATTGAAGCGTTTGAAGTTTCGATAGATAGTTCAAAAATTACGTATAAAAATGTGTTTTCACAAAAATCCGGATCTCACTTTAATGAATGTCAACTATGGCCGGATCTATAAACCGACCCATCGTTGGTTAGGTAATCAAAAGACCTTTCCAATGAGTCCAAAACATTGATTATCTGGCAACCCTGTCTCGATTTATGACCACTTAAGTGATATTTATGTAGTTGTTTGAAGCCTCACTTAAATGTATATAAAGTATGTCCGAATGTTCGGGTAATTGAATGACTTTTCGAACAAATCCAAAACATTGATGATCTGGCAACCCTGTCTCGAGTTATGACTACTTATGGCCTATCTACAATCACTTAGCTTAGAATAGTTAAGTAAAGTAAAACTTAGAAAATGTACACAACTGACGGCCGTCATCCACAATCAACTTAGAAAATTTGCTGGGCTGATATACGTTGCTATGCAGTTGTTTGTTTACCTTTGATATGGAAACGTCAACTTACCGTAGATTTTGAAATTTTCCAAACAATACGTCAAGTTTCTAATTTTATTCCTTTTCATTGTAGAAGATCAGATTCATTTCCATTGATTCAAACTCCTAAGCTAAGTGAAATTTTCTAAGTTAAGTGATTGTAGATAGGCCATTAAGTGATATTTATGTATCTTTTTGAATCCGGATCTCACTTAAATGTATGTAAACTATGTCCGGATCTATCAACTGACTCATCGTTGATTAGGTCATTGAAAGACCTTTCCGATTTGTCCAAAACATTGATGATCTGGCAACCCTGTTATGACCACTTCAGTGATATTTGTGTACTTGAGATTGCTTTTCAATAAGTAGGTCGAATACCGAGGTAAAATAGGCTTTGTTTACCATTGGCTCTTACGGCTCTTTGAAAACTAATCCGAATTTTCACTCAAAATCGTTTGTAAGATCTAAAGTTTTTTTAAAAGGTCCTATGAACATAGACAATAAAGAATCATTTCAAAAAGCACTGTGGTGAAAGATCCGGTCCACGTCATCAGCCGGGCCTTTGCAATTTTCACCATTTTTTGTATCTACAAAAATTTGTTTCGTAGCATAACTTTTGAAGCACTTAACTGAACATCACTATTTATAAATAAATAGCGACTTATGGGACCCCAAGACGGATCTAATGAGAATAATACGGACAAATTCGGTTAAACCAGTCCCGAGATAATCGAAAAAAACATTAATGAACTTCTTTCCCGAGTTTTAGCATGTTTTCGCCAAATTCGGTAGTTTTTAGTTTACCGAACTGTTCAACACTAGGAAGTTCAGTAAACTTTACAGAATTCGGTAGAAAAAAATCTGTGGTAGATACTTTCGCTAACCGGGTTTCATTCTGCATTTAGGTTTTATGCCGACTCGGTTTTTAGGTTAGAAATTTGACAGCTTGGCTGTACTGTTTACATTTTTGCACGTGTGTCTCAGTAAAAATGTGTGTGCGTGTGCGCTCGTGACGTCACGCTGTAAAACCTAATAACAACTTTAATGATTTTCCTCTCTTTCTCTCTCTCTCTCTCTCTCTCTCTCTCTCTCTCGGAGAGCTTTCCGTTTTTCAAAGCTCCGAACTCATTCTCGCACTGCAATCTACTTAGTGCAACCATCACAAGATAAGCACTACCCACCTAGCCACTCAGTCTAGTAGTGACACTCTTACGCGTCGAAACTACCTCACTTCACTTTGCGCAATGGCCTTCGAATTCACCGAAATAGGCGATCCAGTTTACCGAGCTACCTGCACCGATCGCGGCCAGGAGGACTACCTTCTGGTTCGACCAACCGATTCCAGCTCGGTTCCGGTGACGCTACCAAGCTGGAGCCCCGAATCGTGCTGCTTGAACAAGAGGTTGGTGAACGGGTTGAGCGCCTTCAAGGCCGTGGTGATTAATTTATTTTGTAGATTTACAGGGTATGCGGAGCTGTTCAAGAACTTGGAGGTTCGTCCGGACGACGTTTGGTTGGTGACGTACCCGAAGAGTGGAACCACCTGGTGCCAGGAAATGATTTGGCTCGTTTGCAATGACCTCGATTACGAACAAGCGAGCGAGATAAGCCTGGCTAAGCGGTTCCCCTTCGTCGAGTAAGTTGTTCAATTGGGCGATCAGACGTGGAGTTCAAACGTTCCCTTTGCTTTCAGTATGACCGCCTTACGGGATCTGCCAGAAGGGAAGGATCCCTTTGAGGACACCCTAGCGATGCCATCGCCACGATTCATCAAAAGTCACCTTCCGGTAGCCCTGCTTCCTGAGCAGCTTTGGACCACAAAACCGCGACTGGTTTACGTTCGCCGGAATCCGAAGGCCGTGGCCGTTTCGTACTACCACCACTCGGTCATGTTCCACAACTACAAGGGAACCATGGAACAGTTTGTGGAGTCTTTCGTGAAGGACCTTGAGTACTACTCGCCGTATCATCGCCACGTGCTGGAGTTTCACAACTTGGACTACGGAAACAACCTCCTGCATCTCTGTTACGAGGACATGAAGACGGATCTCAAAGCAACTCTACGTAAAGTGTGTCAGTTTTTCGGGAAATCGTACTCCGAAGAGCAACTCGACAAGCTCGAGTCTCATCTGTCGTTCGATTCCATGAAGAACAACAAGGCCGTGAACGTTCAAGATTGGGTCGAGTTTCAGCTGCAGGCTACCAATCGAACGGATAGGCTGGGCGATCAAAACTATCGGTTCATGAGGCGCGGTGAATCCAACGGATGGCGGTCGGAACTTAGCGCTGAGTTGGTGCGGCAGTTGAACGAGTGGAATGAGCGAAAGGTGGCCGAATGTGGCCAAGGGGAGCTGTTTAGTTATAAGGAGTAGTTGAATACTACAATAAACTTTAACAGTGTAGTAAATTCAATAATTAGAATTAACATAAGCATTTTAGGACGACCTATTCACAGATGAAAATTCAAGATTTCTCGTTAGGAGTTGATGGAAACCGAACCTAGAACCATCCGCTTAAAAAGCGAACGCCATTACCACGGTAATTTCGTAATAAAACGTGAGTCAATAAAACATTTAATTTGATAACATAATCCAGCTAAAATGTGGATAAAGGTTTGTTACACTGATTTTATAAATAAAAAATAATAATTGCGTACAAAAACATTTTTTATAAAATCTTATTTTGTCATACACAACACTAGGTAGGGGAACAGCATATAATTCCAGCGTGCCTCTAATGTAGCCATATCAGCACTTTGACATTCAATTAAAGCTCATTTAAAGCGTTTTCAACTGAAATCGATTGATAATTAGCTCAATAAGAAGTGAGCAAGCAAGTGTCTGTAAAAGGTTTTGAAAAATTAGCTGTTTAAATAGTGAAAATCAGCAAATTTGAATTTGGGACCGAGTGATTAACCTGACAAACAAACGAGAATTACCCCTATTTACCATGAATCGCATTGTCATTCACACTTCACACTACGCACTTTTTTTTACAAATTCTCACTGCATTAATAAACAATTAAGCACTAGTTATTTTTCCGAACAACAATAAATTTTAATATATTTGTGCATTAAAAAGGCTTTGTTTTGATTTACCGGCAGCTTTTGCCCAGGTGAAGGTTGAAATATAAAGTAATGAACCTCACCAAAGAAAGTTCATTTGGTTCATGCGCTTCTTTTTCATCCTTGCCAAAGACAATTGTACAGATATACTACTAAATTTTAAAAACACACGCAGCAAAATCAAGAGAAGAAAGTCTGCTATTAACACCAAAATTTCGAAGCTCGAAAAATGGGAAAATTTTAATGGAAATAAAAATATGATTATATATTAAAATATGATAACATATTTTCTGTACATTTTCAATTTACGAGAAAGCTATTAAATGAAGTTCTTGTAAACAGCCACGCCAGATATACAGAAAAATCTGCATTTGACAGATTTTTCGATCCCAAAAATTAAAAAATCTGTATAAACAAATATGTATAAACCACAAATGTATAAACAGATTTTTTTTAAATGATTATATTTGAAAATTTCAACAATTTAATGATTGAATTATGCTTTAATATGATTTAAAAAGCCTAAATCTACTGTCAAAAAATTAAAAATATCTTGCATGGCTCCAAATTTGACATGATACGGATAGAATACAGATTTATTTTTAAGAAAATACAGATCTGTCATAAAACAATCTGGCATCGTTGCTTGTAAAATATGAATATTCCAAAATGAAAGGAAGTGATATTTACATTTCTGAAGTTTTCTTCGAAAGGTCCAATAAACCAAATTTCCAGTTTTTGTTTTTTGGGTGTTTTTGAGATCGCCTTGAGTCAGGGGTATTCGAAAACACCCAAAAAACAAAAACTGAAAATTTGGTTTATCGGACCTTTTAAAAAAAAACTCCAGATTTATAAAAAAAATTACCCCAAATCGATTAAAAACGAAAAACTTTTGGAAAAAAAAATTTTCCACTGGAAACTTTTTTTATTCCCCCTTGCCTTGACAAAAAATACATTATTTTGTAATGGCCTCACATTCATTGAGGATTATTTTTACGTACAATCCAGAGATTGGTTGAGATTTGTGAAACAGGAGTCGGAGTAAGCTGGAGTTAAGGTGACGTCAAGGCTGACAAACGAAAGGTTTCTTTAAATTCCATATATTTTAGCTAAAAAAAAACACATTTTCGTACTTATTACATATATTATTCGTGGTCCGGTTATGTTAAATTAAAAAACTACAACAAAAAAAACATAATCGATACATTCGAATTCACGCGTCCAAAAGCACGTACATCTTTTCACATTACATTTCTCTCTGAAAGCGTCGCGGTTTAATTCAACTTTGTCTGCAACGCATGTTAAGAATAAAACTGAAACTTATAACGACTATAACAACTAGCTGATGAACGACAAGAGATGTACTTTGGTGTGTCTTTGTGTGTGTCCAAGTTCTGAAATGACCTAAATCTAAATCAAATTAAGCAAAGTCTTCTTCCTCCTCCCTAGCCGCAAAGTTAACTTCCGGTTTGCGCAGCACAAAGTCAATCCCGCGCACACCATTGTTCTCGTAAATGTAACGCAACAGACGATACCAGTGCGGATCGTTCTGCAGCGTGTCCGGATTACCGATGATGATCAGCAAACAACGGGCTCGAGTTATGACCACGTTCAGGCGCCTGGTGTTTGCGAGGAATCCCACGTGCTTGCGCTGGGACCGCACGGTGGAAACGATGATGACGGGCTTTTCGCGACCTTGGAACTGTTCGGCCGAGCCGACTTCGATCTCCTCCCAGCCATAGTTGCGACAGCCTTGCCGCAGGAACGAAACCTGCCGCCGGTACGGGGAAACGATTCCGATGTCCTGTTCCCGAATCTGGCGCTCGTTGATTCCGTCGGTGAGCATTTTCTGCACGTAAAAGAGTACTTTTTGGGCTTCCTCCTTGTTGAACGAACTGCAGGACTGCTTGTCGACTCGGGTGATTCCCACAACCGAGTGAAAGATGATCGGGAATGCCATGTTCGGAAGGCAGTTCCAATTGATTGCCCAATCGGTCAGTTCCGACGCGGCACGAGCGCGCAGCTCACCCTCGTAGAACCACTCGTTCGAGAAGTGAATCAGCGACTTGTGAGATCGGTAGTTATCCAGCAGCTTAGTGATGACCAAGCTGTTGAACTCCCCGGTGTTTGGATCGCGCTTGTAGATTCCTTGCGCCATCAACCGCTCCAGCAGCGATGTATTGTGGACGGTCTTCTTGAGAAACTCAAACCGCACCACCGGCCCCAGCTGCTTCGGATCTCCAGCCAATATAACGCTGGCATGAATCTTGCTTCCTTCGGTACCTACTCCGGCGATCGGAACCAAGGCCGAAATCTCCTTCGCACTCCCACACTCATCGATAAAGATATAATCGAAAAACGTCGGAATCACGTGTGCCTGCGCCAACCGGCCACAATTGGTGACCGTGCTGACCACAATCCGACTGCCGTAAATGTGCTCATACGTCGGTATCTCGTAGATCCCCGTCGCTAGGTTCGAAATCTCCAAGATTTCCATATCGATCGTTTCGATGTTCCGCTCGCAGGAACGCGAAAAGAACCGGAAAATGTCCGCCTCCGGCACGAAGCGCATCAACCGCTGGGTCAGCTCGTTGCACGCAAAGTTGGACGAAGCGGCCACAAGGACGTGAGCACGTGGCTGCTGGCGCCAGATCTGCAGCACCGCCTCGACAATCGTCGACGTTTTTCCCGTTCCGGGTGGGCCGAATATGATGTACGGCGCCGGGTAGGACGTCATGTTGACGATGTTGCGGATGGCCGTGACCTGTTCCGCGTTGGCGGCGATCGTCGGTTGGAACCAGTCGAACCTGGAAGAAAGCGAAGATGGTTTTTTTTAATTACAATAAAATTTCAATTTGATCATGGACTGACAATCATTTTTAACTTTTATGTTAGTTTGAGAAAAAACAACATAGAAATATATTTAAGTTTCTAAAAATTGTCTCATTTAAGCATACCTGAAGAAAATCAAACAATTTCATCCAACAGATTTTTTTTAAATCAGCTCAAAAGATTATTTCCAATCACACCAGAAAGTTTCATAAAGATATTTAATTTTGCCATGCGCAAAACAAAGTGTCACACTTTCTGAACCTAATTTCTCGAAATACTGAGTTGATTTACGGGTGCTACGATATTTCGAGATTGGATAGACCAAATTGGCTGAAATATGGGATGAAGACTCTTAAGACCCCGAGCCCGATTTTAAAATTTTGTTTCTTTAAAAAATACAGAAAATCAAAAATTGACGATGTCTTATTTGAAAAAAAAAAAATGCAAATAAAGTAAATATTTACTACGAATGATCATGGGTTCGATTACCATCTGCTTCAACCTTCCATCGGATGGGAAAGTAAAACGTCGGTCCCAACCTTGGTTGTTGTTATGCCCTTAGGTCATTCAAGGTGTAGGAGTCGTCTTCCCCGTATAAGTACAAACAACACACCAAACCAAGCCTCCGAATCGCTGGCAGTGCTTGGACTTGCAATCGAAAGGTTTTCAGTTCGAACCCTTGGGTGGAAGGTTCTTTGGAGTAGAAAGAGATTTGGGTGCTCTCCCCATTCAAACCTTCGGACTCCTAGGTTCGAACAGAAACTTGCAATAGAGCAACTCTCTACGAAATCAGCCGATTTCGACCATTTTTATTTTTTGTATTTTTTGATTTGGCTCAAACTTTGTGGGGGCCTTCCCTATGACCATTTTGCTATTTTGTGTCATTGGTTTACCCATACAAGTCTCCATACAATTTTGGCAGATGTCCATACGAAAATGGTACGTACATATTCAAATAGCTGTAACTTTTGAGTGAATTTTCTGATCAATTTGGTGTTTCCGGCAAAGTTTTAGACATTGTTGAGGACTATTGAGAAATAATTAGGTACACGGAAAAAAATTGCAGATTTTTAATCAACTTTTTTTTACTGAAACTCAATTTCCCAATTTTTTTTTATTTTCGAGATTGTTTTTATATGTTTTAGTAGAGAGCCTATATGGAGAGGCGAAATGTCACTCTCAGGGTTCCAATCGAACTGTCAAATCGGGGTTCCAATCGAGCAACAAGATCATGCAAGAACAAGGTTGGAATCAATTTAAAATAGTTTTGGCAAAAAATGAGACTTATAACAATTACAAGTATTGTAAAACTGTTGTTGATAATAATCTGGTAGTTTTTGTTATGTTTGTGCTTGTTCGGTATAAAAAAGTGCTATCACGAAAGAAAAACTACAAGTTTTTCAACCTTAAATTTGAATGACTTTGGGTGTTTGAAATTTCTCCCAGAACATTTCATTTCCCTATGTTTTAGGGGACAAAAACCCGCAACTTTTGAGCTATAGAGAAACATGGTCAAAAAATCTGCCTCCGTGTTATGAATTTTTGAAAAAATAGTGATTTTTGGAAAAAATCAAAGTTTCATGCAAAAACAAATTTGACGTTATTTTTTAATGCAAAATTCAATTTGCAATCTTTACAGATTTTTTGATAAAGGGCTTCGTTTTCAAGATATAGCCACCGAAAGTATGATTTTAGCGAAATATTTGTAGTTTTTCGATTTTTAAAAATAGTGACCATGAGTGACCATTTCTAAAAATATTTTTTTTGAAAAGTTCAGAAAATTTGCTATAAAATTGACCAAGAGACATTGAAGATTGGACCTCGGGTTGCTGAGATAGAGCCGCTTTAAGAAAAAGAAACACGAAAATTGAAGTTTTCTAAATCTCACCAAAACTAATGACGGCATCTCAGCAACGAATGGTCCGATTTTCAATGTTAATACATGAAAAAAAAAATTTTTGAATCAAGACTAGCAATGCTAGTCTTGATTTAAAAATTTTCAAAAATATTTTTTTTGAAAAGATCGGAAAAGCCCAGCAAAAAAAAAGTTTTAGTCAAATCCTCAAGTTATTCATCTGTACCGAATCTGTGGTAATGCTTTCCAAAAATGAACCAAAATGAACACTACGCGAAGTTCATTCCACGGAACACGTGCTGCGATGCGACTGCTTTTTGCGCGCGCAATTCTCGTTCATCCAACACGCGACCCAACCCCACATCACACCCCTCAAATTTCTGTGGCGAAGTCCTTTTACAAATCGACCACGTGTACCTTTGCGTACGCAGCAAACTTACTTGACTTGCCGTACCGGTCGCCGCTTCTTGGCCAGCACCTTCGGGAACAGCAGCTGGTCGAGGTTGATCTTGCTGATGTGCGCCAGCGCCTCGTACTCCAGCTTGTACTGGGTACGGTTCAGCGGGAACTCGACCCGGCAGGGCAACGTGAAGCGGACCGGCGCCTGCATCGTCACCACGATCCCGGTCTCGTTGACGGCGTCGATGTACCCGTTGATGAACTCCAGGTTGTTGTCCACGTTGCGGTTGTGCTTGGTGACGGTGATCCGGGCGTAACCGTCCTCTTCCAGCAGGTTGGGCGGAACGTCGAACTGATCCAGCGTGATCAGGTAGCGCCGGGCTTGCTCCATCGGTTTGAGCGTGACTTTCGGGATGGTGTACGTTGCGAAGGTGGTTTGCAGGTCGTAGTCCTCGATCATGTTGAGCAGGCGCAGGTGCTCGACGTAGCTGGTGGGTGTGAGGCCGGCCTTGTTGAATTTGCTGGAAGGATTTTGTTTGACATTTGAATTGTTTGGATATGGTTGAGCCTTACCGTAGGTTCTCCAGGCAGAGCATCGCCAAGCGGTCGTAGTGGTTGTCGTGTTCAAACTCTTTCAGATATAGATCGATCAAGTACTGGGGAATGTGATGGTACGGCAGGATGCCCATCTTCAGCTGGTTTCCCGCCATCGGCGTGCTCTTCAGCATCTGCACGTAATACTGCTCGATGAGTTCGACCTGACTGCCGGCCACCGTCGCCGACAGGATCATCGTATACTGATAGTTCGGGATGCACTGCTTCACGGTGTGCTCTATTTCATACGAATAGCCCGGCACCATACGCAGCACGCCGTCGAACGTCGACTCCAGCCGTTGATCCAAGCCAAAGAGGTAAACCGCGCGCAAAATCAGCACAACCTCCGAGTAGTTCTCCACCCTTATAATCATCCGCGAGGCACGCGCCAAATACTTGACCGTCAGCCGCATCGTGGTACGCACAATCCGACGATCCGTAACGTCCAGCATTACGTCAAAATCCCTCCCATGCTGCTTCTGCATGTGGTTCCGGAGGGCTTCCTCCGTCGAGAAGCTCACCCGACACACCGGACAGCCCTGGCTAAAGTCCAGCTTCAGCTGATCCGGCCACAGCAGCCGCCCGTACGACATGACCCAGCGGCAGATGCACCGGCGCGTGTGAAATCCGGCCGCGTGACGACGCTCGGCCTTGCCCACGATGCGCAGCTCGGTGCAGGACTTGGCCTTGGCCGGGTGCGAGTTCCGCCGTTGATCCTTCCAGGGCTTGTCGTAGAAGCTGTCGCTGGTCTTACAGATGCTAGTGCTGTTGTTGTTGTTGACGTCGGCCAGGCACGCCAGCGAGGCATTGTGGCGACCCTGAAGCTTGCCGCGGCTTTTCCGGCGACGAACGGTTACTGAAAAGATCGGAAAAAAAGTTTATTAGCATTTCTAACATAGATCTGCACTCGGCAGATAGTGGCGAAAATTACTACCCTGTGGGTAAGCGTTCTGTAATAAGTCATGTCCACCCGGCTTTTAGCGCTCCAACGGCTGCTTTTTTAACTGTGAGTAAACTTTCCCATCAGAAATCGTCCTGATTAGGTCATTTTCATGCAACACAGAAAACTTCGAAATCAGTCAAGAGCGATGGTCGTAAAGTTTTCAATTTGCAGTTATCCTCCAAATCTCGAAAAATAATCGCGAGGGAGCGCGTGTTCGACCTTCCATGTGTAGAAGACAATTGAACGCGTGACAAATCTTGTGCGATTTTGCGGAGTTCGTCAATCTTTATACATAAATTGTCCGTTTGAAGAGTGGCGGAATTAAATTTTACCATCTGGGGAAAACTCTTAAAAAGGTTTGTTAGAAGGAACAACTCTACCAACGTGTTCAATATCTGGAAACCAACGTGTTATCAACATAACCACAATACCTCATATGATGCAAATATTACATCACTTATTTTTTAAAATGATGCAACACAGCATTTCAAATGCAAACCAAACGAAACTCAATTTCCTCTCGGATAGTTGCAACTAGATAGTCCAGCAGTTTTGTGCAAACATTTATAAAAAAAAATGTCAAGTTCAAGTGTAGGAAGCTAACAAAGATTGATAAAATTTAATCAGCCAGGAAACGCAACAAATCGATACGGTAATAACTTGCTTTCGAATGTGTTAATCAATTGATGTGTTATTTGTCTATTTATAAAATTTTATGGTTTTTGTGAAACACAGTATAAAATATGCGTGTTTTTTTTCTAAAGTTTTGAACTACCCTCGTGTATAACCAAGATAATTTTTTTTTCGAAAATACTAAAATTTTCAAAATTTGCAATATGAGTATCAAACAAAGCAAAATTTTGTATGACTTTCCCCGTATTTTTTTTTAAAAAGGCTAAAATTTTCGAGACATGCATACCATATTTTTCCAAAATACTCTAACTTTCAAAATATGAAGCGAAATTTTGCATGCTTCATACAAACATTAAAATTTGGTATGTTTGATATAAATTTCGATTCGTTAAATACCCATATCGCAAATTTTGAAAAATTGCATTTTTCTTTTGAAAAAATACGGTATTTTGTGAAAAAAAAAACTCTATTGATATTAAAATGCATAGCCTTATTGTAAATTTTCGAAAATTTCAGCATTTAAAGTAAAACGGTATTTTGTGAAAATTTTAGTTTAAAAAAACTCTAACAAAGCGAAAAGGCTTCGCTTTGTATCAAACCATATTGTAAATTATGAAAATTTTAGTATTTTGTGAACAATGTTAAGTATTTATACTTTGAAACTACAATTTTCGAGTCATATTCACATAAACTTTGATTTAGAGCAATTCCAGCTCAAATCAAGAATTTTTCTGGTACTTTTGTACCCGACCCTCTCCGATTACGATGAAACTTTGTAGACATGTTATCCTAGGCCTATATAAGCCATTTTTGTGTATCTGGAGCCAAAAGTACTCGAAAATAACATTTGAGAAGGGCGTAGGGTATTTAAATATTTTTATATTTTGTAATTTAAAAATTACTGTATCTCGAAGCCGTTGCGTCGTATCAAAAAGTGGCCAAAGACAAACTTGTAGGAAATTGGACGGGCTTTCTGAAAAAAATACACTGAAACAAAAATACACGCCACATCTATGAAATATTTTGATTTTAAAGTCTAAAACTTAAATTTAAAGGTGATGTCACGATTTTTTTTCGTTCAAAATTTTTGAGGAAATAGCCTAAAATGTTACCAAAAGACTGACGAAAAATGCAGGATGGTATGTCTCTCCTTAAAAATACAAAAATCATTTACTAAAACACTCCTAGGCCTATAGGATAACATGTCTACAAAGTTTCATTGAAATCGGAGAGGGTACCAGAAAAATTCCTGATTTGAGCTGGAATTGCTCTTTAGAGAAAGAATATTTATCTTTCGATTTTGAATGAAAATGTCCATTTTAAATTATATTATTTTCACAAATTTTAAGAGAATTTCCTCTAAATTTGGCTACCCTGCAGATTGCACAAATAGAACTCAATTTTCAAATATCTGAGAAACTAATGTTTCGATTTTCATTTTTTTAAACTGAATCGTTCATAAAATGTTATGCTTCATCTTATCAAAAATAATTTGTTTTCATGTGTCAAAGCAAGATTAACATTTCAAACGGGCTTAATATTAAGTTCATGTGCCCTTTTGAAACGTTAGTCTTGATTTTATTATATGGCGTCCTATTTTCCCGGGTTTTGAATTTCTCGGGAAACGGTAACATTTTTTTTTTTTAATTTTGGGAAATTTTTGAAGCAGTTATAAAATCTATGTTTTCATTATATTTGCTATGTCATTCAAGCTTAAATCATAGAATTCGCTCAATACTGCTAATTGCCTCACTCCAATCTGCACAAGGACAGCAGTCTTTAGATAGTTTAAATACATAAAAAAAAATCATATCTGCTATTCTCTGATGTGCTTTGGAACATAAATGAACCACAATTTTTAATATATTACGTTAATTTATTTATTCATATAATATGACTACAAAATCTTAACCAATTTCATTTAAACTGTTAAAAAAAAAACATTAAACGCAAACAAATAAAATAATGCCAGACAATGTAACACTTTGGATAATTTTAGAATTTTATGTTTTATATTTAAAACATATTTTAAAAATTATCTTTAAGTATTGAACTGTTCATCTTGTTCCACAACCAAGTCTGAATTTCTGAACCGAAATTTGATTTGTTTTCAATTCAAAAATTGGATTTTTGTTCCGGGAATTCCCGGGATGGACGCGCTAATTTTATAATTTTCAAAATATTTGTTTCAAAAAGGTTAGAAAATGTATCGATATTTGTATACTCGAATTCCGATTGGATTTGACTCAAAAGATTTTTTTTACCAGATCAAAATCTTCCAAAATGTCAAAATACGTGTTTTGAGGATTAAATTTTGAGTGAAAAAATGATGAACATGTAATAAAAAGAAGAAGTAATTTTTTAAATTTTGTTCTTTTCTGAGAATTCCTAACCAGTGCCTAAAACTTTGCCGAAGTCACCAATTCGATCAGAAAATGTCTTCTTGAGACCATTTTTAGCACGCTGTTTTGTTTCCTCAATATATGTTCTATGTCATGTTATCATTTATAATGCTATTGTACCAGTGTAAAAAATACCAATTAGAAAAATCAAAATGAAAAAAAGGTTTCTCGACGCAGAAAAATATTTTATATTTTGAATCAGCCTGTGCGAGGTTTGTTGCGGTAGTTCGGAAGTCCATCGAGGTTAGAATTAGACGCAGTCTTTATAGCAGCTAGAAAAGCAGCTTTAAGGCTGAATATTGTTTATTAAGTATAAAATCTCATAAAATCGGTATTCATCTGTACCAAGAGTATTGAATCTCCCGTGTTACAAGAATATGAGCTAGTCCTGAACTGTTTGGACGATAAAGTTCAACTGGCCCAAAAGACAATATCCTCATTTGGCGTATTTGGCGCAATCTATGCTACGCAACCGAGTTGCCAGTTACACAGAAAATACAAGAAGCAATTCTTCGCAACAATAATCAACAACGTTTTTGCGTTGAATCAAACCTCGATTAACCAAGCCTGAATCTAAAAAAAAAATTTTTTTGTTGATGATGGGAAAAGAATTTTTACGATCATACGAAAATTATAGGCTAGTTTTGACAATTTTCATTTTTGGGTCATATATGACCCATCAGGCATGAAAGGGTTAAACAAACGTTTGTTGTTATGAAAAAGTTAAAATAAAAATTAACAGTGCTGACGAATTTCCATTCTTTTTTCCGTGCAACCGAATTCGACCCATGTGAGCACGTCGAAAGAAACCCTGCGCTAAATTCGCATCAAATAACAAACGAATCTGCGAAAAAAAAATCCGCGTCAAATTTGCGCAAGGTCATATCTAGAGTTCTTTAAGAAGTCCTATAAACATATCTAGAGTTTTTTTTTTTTTTTGAATAGTCGTATAAACATATGAAACACAATAGGTTACAGGACCTTTTTTTAAAAAAAAACTCTAGATATGAAACACAATAGCTTATTGGACCTTTTAAAAAAAACTCTAGATATATAGAAAATTGAGTTCAGTACTTCTGCAAAAACAGAAAAATGTGTATTCTAGAATAATTTTTCGTAAGGTCCTATCTGCATAGGAAACGCATGACTCAAAGATTATGTTGAAAATTTACTCTGATTTTCATAGTTTTTCTAATAACTCAAATCTAATTATGCCAAAAAGCAAATTTCATTTTGGTATTTCGATGCCAACATTTTAAAAAGCATCATGTACAAACCATGCGTTTTGAGAAAAACGCATTTGAATGTTACCATTTTCAATTACCATTTTTATATAAAAGCAAAATAAGATGTTCTAATGATAACAAACGATGAAAAACGTTTCTTTTGTTGATACTTGATCACCCATATTCAATAAAACATTATTTCCGTAATTTTATTTGAGAAAAACAAACATAACTTCTTTTGAAATCACCAACGTCGATATCACCCTGCTGTCACTGAGGGGGGCGCTTTGTTATGATTCGTTTTTCTTCGCCGAATGTACATGGCGCTTTTTTCATGTTGCTTTTTTTTCGTCACGAGGTTTATGTAGCCTTTTGTTTGACAGGTTGACAGAGATATATAAAAAGGGACTGCTGATGGCAGAGATTTTGTTTATGTTACTTTATTTAAAATCATGATTAAACAGACTTTACTGAAGTAACTTTTGCTCATTTTTGGAAGAGAGGTAGCTTATTAGAAGTACTTTCAGAATATACAATAACCCAGAAAGTGTCAAAATATGTACATGATGCCTTTTGAAATGTTACCGTCGATTTGTTGCAAATCAACCAGGATTCTTAGTTTTAATTTCTTTAATTTTTCCGCAATCTGCAAAATTTGAGTTTTTACTCGCACTAGTATCGATGCTCCAATATTAGGTTCTTTAACCCTAATTTGTGATACTATCTCAGAGAACAGAACAATAGATGCAGCTGTCATCATCTGTAGTTCATCTGTCAATAATCAAACATTCCCACCTCCACAAATTAGAACAAATTAAGCTAAATTCACTTACTAAAGTCTCCACCATCGGCCATCCTTTTTCGGACTGAGTCACTTTTCTAACTTCCACAGCAGCTCAGCACAAAACTACACACTCACACAAGTTGCACTTCTTTCGGTTCCGTTCAATATAAAGGCACTTTTGCGAAAAGGTTCTTATCTGAAACTTTTAACAATAATAATTGCGCACACTTTTTAAAGCGATAAAAGCAAATCAACGAAACTATCCCAAACGGCGACGACGACGGCGATATGTAAACAATGAAAGGAGGAGAAGGAGGGGGAAAAAAGAATTATTGTCAACACACGCAGAAAAATAAGGAAACTTCCGAGCCAGGAACAAAACGGGGACGCGCGCGTGGTGTCCAGCTTGCCGGACGTTTGGAGAATGAATGAAAGTTCTGGATTTGTTTGTGTTTTCTCTGCTATCGTTTCTCTCCTCGTTTGGAGAGAGTCACCCGCATACAGGCGCAACTCACAATGAACATCTCGCCCACGGAACAGTGGGATTGTATTGAAAATGAAGAGGACAAACTTTCAAATTTTGCTTCGTATTCGGTGGGGACTTTTCAGTAAAAAAAAGTTACAATGGAAAAATTACGTATTCTTTCTGTAAAGTTTTATAACTTAAATTTAAATTCCCAAAATACGTATTCTTATAATATATTCGAAAAAAATAACCTGTTCAAAAAATATCTTTTGGGTTAGAGGAAAAATGTCTGCCGAGTTATAATTTTTTGAAGAAATAGAAAATTTGTATATATAAAAAAATACAAACATTTCTGGAGATTTTTTTTTTTTGAAAAGGTCCAATAAACCAAATCTTAAATTTTTGCTTTTCAGGTGTTTTTTAATACCCCTGACTCAAGACGGTTTCAAAAACACCCAAAAAGCAAATACTCGAAATTTGGTTTACTGGACCTTTAAAAAAAACTCAAGATTTTCTTATCTCAAGCAAAAGAATGTAAATGGGCAAATGTGAACTTGCAAACAAAAAGCCAATTCTGTTCACATCAGTGAATGAATGCCGGTTGTTTACCAATCCAATTTGGACTACACTCAAACCCCGATGGTTTCACACCAACTTTTGTCAAACGAACGGGGTCATTTTTTAGATTGACACCCCTTTTACACGGAGTTCACACGCACTACAAAACGTTTGTTTTGGTAGTGTGCGTAAGCGCCGTGACAGTTCGTCACTTTTTAGTTTGACTTTGACCAACCAACGGGGTACAAACTAAAAAAGTGTCAAACGAAAAAGTGACCAACCACCGGGGGTTAAACAAATGTTACTGCAAAACCTAGATTCTAATCGAGGTTCCAATAGTTTCTGAGATTTCGATATCTAAAACTTGGACGATTTCGTGTTAACACCAAGAAACCCTTACATAAATATTTTGTAAATTGACCACCTAATTTGAAATTTCAAGTCTGATTTTTAAATAGTTGAAACAAAAATTATCACGAGATGAGTTATAGATAATGCGTTGCTACTATCCAACTTGGCTACATATCAATGAATTGAGGAAAATATTTTGTTTTCTAAACTAAGCATAAAGCAACGGTCTGAAATAAAAATTTCAATTCATTTAATTTTTTTTTTTGCCTCCTCATTTTTTGGGAAAATTGACTTAATATAAGACAAAAAAAGATAATTATAATATTAAAAAAAAAAAAACTAAAACAAAATTAAACAACCTAAAAAAAATAACTAATCAAACCTTAAATTCCAAATTTGTAATTTAAAAAGGTTTTTACTACAGTTTAAAGAATTTGTATGATTTCATAGCCCTAGCTTCAGCTCCTAAGATTTTCTGCGGTATGAGCGATGGTTTAAGTTGGTTTGAGTAGTTCTTTTGAGTGTTTTTTAAACGTTTTTGCATTTTTTGGACAATGTCCGAGTTAAAATTGAAATAAATAATCATTTTTTTTCTATTTGTTTTTAAATGAGATTAAACAAAATTTAAATTTTTAAATACAAATATTTAAGAAATCAATAATTCTTAAATTTTCGAATTTAAAGAAATATAAATTCAGAAATTTGCAAAGTCTTAAATACAGAATTTTTAATTTTTAAGATCAACAAAAGTGTTTTTTTAATTTAAATCGTATTCAAAGAAATATAAATTCAGAAAATTGCAAAGTCTTAAATACAGAATTTTTAATTTTTAAGATCAACAAAAGTGTTTTTTTAATTTAATAATTTCAAGATTTTTAAAATTAATCTAATTAAAAAAAATCTAATATTTTTAAAACAAAAATTTTAGAATTCAAATTTTTTAACTAAAAAGAAAATAAAAAAAATTAGAAATGTAAAAATCGAATAAGCATTTAAAAATTCAATAGACTTCAAATTCAAATATATAAGAATTAAAAAAAATAGAAATTCTTTATTTCTAACAATCCGAATTTCAAAAAAAAGACAAGTTTTTCAAAAACATAGAAATTTAAGAATTGGAGTTTTTTTTTCTTGAGAATTTCAGAATTAAAGAATGTGCAACTTTTCCTGACCGCTTTTCTTCCGATCTCCGTTCTTAAGGCTAGTATGCAGATCGGAAGGAAAGGGGTCAAGAAACAACTTTACGAACAGCAGAACAAAGGAGAGGAAGCGATTTCTTGGGGCTTTTCTTCACCCTCTCTGACTCGCTTGCGCTGCTGCTGCTGCCCATTTGATTTTTTTCTTGACCGGTTCCTTCCGAAGTGCATATACCGCTTTAGCATGGATCATTAAGTTATTGAAGATTTTGACAATTTGTTAATGTTTTATAAGCTGGATTTTTTTTTCTAAGGGTCAATAAATTAATTTTATTTTTACTTTTTGGTTCATTGGACCTTTTCAATACTTTTTACTTAAGGCGGTTTCTATATACAAAAAAAAAATAAATAAAAATTTGTTTTATTAGACACATCAAATTTGTTAAATTTTTAAATTGTTTTGCAAATAAATAAAACATTCATCTAGCTTTAAAAATGCATCTATAAATACTATTCGATTAATTTTGGATATTCCTAAAAAACATTGAAATCCAATAAAAAATATCATTTAAAAATCATTCAAACCACTCACCTAGGTCACTCACAGTTAATGAACAAAAGTCAAGGAGAGAGTTCCTACTCCCGTATTCCTTCAGTTTCTCGTCTGGTCTCCTGTCGGGGGCTCCAAACATTCTAGTCGCAAAAGTGTCGTCTAGATTTTGTTTTATTGTTCTTTTTAATAGTTTTTTCCGCCTTTAATATCGGCGGCACGTCGATGAATAAGCACGATTGTTTTGCTTTGTTTGCGCCTGATTCGTTCTCTCCACTGACGAGAGCCAGAAGTTCTCGGCGGTTAATGTGTATACGTAGAAAATCAGCTGAACGATGCACTTTTGTGACCGCTTCTGGAAAGTGAGATGATGTGGTTTCAGTAGGCTTTCGCTTCATGTCTTTTAAAAAAATATATTATATATTAGAAGTTTGTTTTCTATTAATAGAATTCTGATATTTATAACTTCTGTGGTTTAATTCAAATCTATTGATAACCCATAAAGTCAACGTTTTTAGCATTCGAATGGCTTGATAAAAATAGGGAAAGTATCCAACGTTTCATTAAATATTAACCGACGCAAGAAAAAGTTAACTGTCTCAAAGGGCCACGTAAGTTTCAGGACGTGTTGTTCCCACAACCAGCTTGAAAACGGAACAAAAGTAAAGGGACAAACCGATAAACGTAAATAATAACAGTGCGAGTGTCGCACGGAGTGCGATATCAGCACTTTACGACGTCGTCTCCTTCTAAAACGTTCATCAATTGCGTATTTCATTTCTAGCAAAACAATGTAAATTGGCCAAAGACAAAGTGTGAACAAACAGCCCATCCTGCTCACATCAGTAGATGTTTCCATCAGGCAGGAGCAGGATGGACTGTTCAATCAAACTTCGTCTTTGGTCCATTTACATTGTTATGCTCATACATTTCTCTCATATCAGAAGTAATGAAAATACTATTCATAAACATGTGCGACAGTCGATAGTACCTAGTATTGTAGCATGTCATGAGATCCGTTCAGTGCAATAATAACGATACACGTGGTCTTTTCCCTCTTTTGAGTATGGCCACCTGTGGCATGGCACGACATAGAGAGAGTGAGAGTGCGCGCGTTCCCAAACTATGAATGAAGCATGGTTGTGAATGAAACCTCAGGACATCATGAACATTTTTAACGAATTTTCCGACACCGCTTTAATCATTTCATTGATATATGCTCCTTAGAGGGTGGGAGACTCATATAAAGTTTAGATTGATGATTTTATTAGGGGGTCATCCATAGTCACAAATCATTTAGAATGAAAAAATGAATTGCCTAGTTGTTCGTCTTGTATGTATTTTGTTTTTCTTGGTTGGATGAATGTTCCGGGCAAGATGAACTAAATACCCAACGACTTCTAGTTTTATACAGGATTTAGCTTAAAATTACAACTTGTAATCTAATGAGCTAAAGCTAGATCAAGTTTCCGCGGTAAGTCAAGATTGATCGGCTAACGACTGACTCACTTGTCTGACCTCGAATCATGAATCGCCGCGCTTTTATTAATTATTTTTATGAGGTCCTTTTAGGTGCTGGGACCTGGTTAGGACCGAGTAGGCACTTCAGGTTATTTTATTGTTTTCTTGACGCGCATGTCCTTTTTATATGATATCCTTCGGGCACCGGACTGCGCGTGCCACTTATGTGGGGTAATAAAACTTTTGTCGATTTTTTTCTCGTCCTGCGCATACACACATCCACACACCGCTCCTAATTGATTTTTTTTTGCATGCATCCTCTTTCTTCCATCTCTCTTGATTCGTCTTTTAGGTTATTGTAAGATATGCACTTGGGAAGAAACCGGTCAAGAAAAATTTCAAAAATTTCGGTAGTGAAAACATGCCAGAGAGGGTAAAGAAAAGCCCCAAGAAAATATTCCCTCTCTTTTGTTCTGGCGTTCGTTAAGCTGTTTCTTGACCCCCTTTCTTTTGAAGAGCATACCGACCCTATAGGCTGGTATGCTGATTGGAAGAAACGCAAAACTCCATATAAAAAAACGCCCAAGAAACGGTCAAAGAAAGTGTCACGAAAAGATTTTTCTTACGCGGTACGCAGCTGAAAAGTAACAGAAACGGAAAGATTGCGTTTGACGTTTCTTCGCGCGGTGCTTGATTGTAATATGTTTTGAAGAAAAAATCAAAGAATTGTAATTTTCTATTTTGAATGTGACTGGTAATTACAAATGTTTTAATAATTTTGTATTTAGTATAAAAATATTTAAAATTCCCGCCGAATCTTAAAAAGCAGAATACACCAACTATTTATTGCTAGTACCAAACAGCTACCTCTAGATTATGAGTCCCCTGCGCTGTCCGATTGATCCACATTTGCGGGTCCAAAATGAAGTAAATCGGAGTGAAATTAAAACTTGACAATAATCATACAAATATCTATGTTTTTACTAAAAATACAATAATAATAATCTGTCACTAGAAAAAGGTGGGTTGTTTTGGTGAGATTTAGAAAACTTCAATTTTCGTGTTTCTTTTTCTTTAAGCCGCTGTATTTCAGCAACCAGAGGTCCAATCTTCAATGTCTCTTAGACAATTTTATAGCAAATTTTCTGAACTTTTCAAAAAAATATTTTTAGAAATGGTCACTCATGGTCACTGTTTTTAAAAATAAAAAAACTGCAAATATTTCGCTAAAATCAAACTTTCGGTGGCTATATCTTGAAAACGGAGCCCTTTATCAAAAAATCTGTAAAGTACTTTTCGATTGCAAATTCAATTTTGCATTGAAAAGTAATGTCAAACTTGTTTTTGCATAAAACTTCGATTTTTTCCAAAAATTACTATTTTTTCAAAAATTTATAACTCGGCGGCAGATTTTTTGACCATGTTTCTCTATGGCTCAAAAGTTGCGGATTTTGTCCCCTAAAACATATCAAAAAATCTCGAAAATCAAAAAAATACGTATTTTGGGAAATTTAGTTTTAGTGAAATAAAAGTTGATAAAAAAATCTCTAAATTTTTTTTTCCGTGTACCTATTTTTTTCTCAAAAGTCCTCAACAATACCTACAACATTGCCGAAGACACCAAATTGATCAGAAAATTCAATCAAAAGTTACAGCTGTTTGAATATTTACAAACCATTTTAGTATGGACAGCTGCCAAAATTGTATGGAGACTTGTATGGGTGAACCAATGACACAAAATAGCATATTTGGTCATAGGGAAGGCCCCCACAAAGTTTGAGCCAAATCAAATCCATTTCCGGTTTTGGTAGAGAATTGCTCATGCAACATTTCTTGACCGCGTTCCTTCCGATCAGCATACCGTACTTATACAGTTATACAAAACATAATATTTTTGCTTATATAATAACAGAGAAACCTCGGAAAACCTACTGTTTATTTTCATTTCAAAGTAAATTTGACACTTTTGAATTTTAACTTTTTTTCTTGGTGGTGGTCGCAGGTGAAAAAATGGCACAAAAAATTTATAGCTGATTAACAATTTTTAGCCATTTAGCCATTTTTATATGATCTTAAAGACAATTTCCCCAATACTATTTTTTTTAAATTCTGGCCTGAAAGGGTTAAAATGTGTCCATTTTTTTCGCAGCATGTTTTGCAAATATACACTCAACTCGTAATGGTTGGTCACTTGTTAGTTTGACTTTGTTTTTTTTTATTTACACGATTTAAAACCATTTCTGAGAACTTTTTTATTCATTTTTGCGCAAAAAAATAAATTGACGTAGCAACATTTCTGGAGTTTTTTTTTAAAAAAGGTCCAACTAAAAAAAATTTTCAGTTTTTGCTTTTTGAGTGTTTTTAATACCCCTGACTCAAGGCGTTTTCAAAAACACCCAAAAAACAAAAACTGAAAATTTGGCTAGTTGGACCTTTTCAAAAAAAAAATCCAGATTTTTTCGATTGATCAACTATAGTCCCCTTGGAACGAGCTGTCAAGTGTGATGCTTTCTGTCAATTTTAAAACATATGCGGTCGTACAAAGGTACACAGAATAATAATATCACAAATTCGAGCATAATTTTAGAACGACCCAATTAGCACACTCTCCCCTAGTCGAAATTATTGTGCGTCATCCGTCTGTGAAAATGTAGTCTGTGTTCCACTTTCCCATGTGGCCAATTTAACCCACATCTGTCACGATCATTTCCGGTGTCATCTGCTCAGCCGATCACTTTGGCGCAATTTTATTATTTATCTACCCAGCTGTAACGTTTATCATTAGCAATTTGTAATCCTAAAAAAACACTGTGAATTTCGTGAATCGTCTCAATTATACTATTTTTGTGTATCTTTTAACTGTATCACTACTTTTATTTCGTCAAAAGTATCACCTTCCAAATGCCCGCCATGGAAGTGACCAGCAACAAATTTATGCAGCAGCGGTTCGATCGTAAGTACTTCACGGTAATCCGGTTTCCACGATTTAAACTCCGTTGAATGTTCCCGCGCAGGTCAAAAGCACGAAATTGAATCGTTCGTCGTCCGTATATATCGGCACAATCTGATCAAGGATGGGGGCATTATAAAGCGGAAGTTGCGCGAGAAGCTCTTCGAGGAGATAAAGTTACGCCGGATAACCCGGGTAAAAATGGACGAACTGGGTTGGGTGTTGATGAACCACGATCTCATTAACCGGAATAAGGGCACGGAGGTCGGTAAGGAGGGAGAGCAGAATCCGGCGCCAAGTTTGTTCCTGTTCAATATGGAGCGTTTGCGGGATCTCCTCGAGTCTCACGAGCAGCGAAACCATGCCGGTAAGAACCCCGTCGACGTGCCAACCGAGCTGCGATGCTATGGAGTGATGACTTTTTGTTCGTTTCAGAGCTAACCGCCAAGAGAAAGGACAAGCAAACGCTCGCCCAGGAGGTTGCGCTGCACAACGACAAAGCACTGCAAGAACTTCGCGACATGGTGGAGGCGAAACGTCCGCTGGCCACCATCCGGCACGTCACGACGATCGAGCGGATGCTGAAGCAGAGTTTTCCGCCGTCCTCGCGAAATTGCTTCGTGTGTCGGGAGTTTTTCAAAACGCCCGACCAGTACTCGAAGCACTTTGAGGACGTCCACGGGGAGGTCTTTCGGATTTCGAACGATGACGAGCGATTCTCGACCGGCCAGAAGCTGGACGTGGTTCAGCACTACGACGCGTTGAGTCCGGTGACGTTGTTCGAGATCCGGAACAACCATCACGTGGCGATGCAGGTCGACGGGGTGTATTTGTACCACACGACGCAGCAGCTGATGCCGGTCATGCGGGACGTGTGGCCGATTACGATCAACACCGGGGACTCGTTCAAGTTCTCGATAACGACGGGGATGTTTCTGGTGGCGGAACACGATTACAGCATTCTGGTGCACTTTAATCGCGTGCTCGAGTACGTCGAACAGTACCACTTCCGGGTGCTGAAGGAACCGGTTGAGCTGCGTGTCAAGGACAACCCGATCGCGCTGAAAAAGCTGGAGGAATATCCGCCGCCGCCGGAGATGGTGGCCGTGTTCAAAAACGGGTTCAAAATGGTGGATTCGTACACGGTCAAGGAGCGCAAGATGTGCGAGGACATTCGATCGTTCATAGACGCCGACCCGGAGACGCGACTGAACGCGGCGAACTACGTGCAGATTCTCCAGCTGATGAACAACGTGGAGGACTACAACGTTCAGTTCGAGCTGTCCCAGTACGACATGAAGGACGTTCATTTGGCGGCTTGTGGAGCAAAGCGGTTCTACAGTCTCCGGCTGAACCAGTTCAGCACTGTTCCGCGATCGTTGGTCGAGGGGGATTACATTGAACTGTCCTACACGAGACCAAACAAGTCGCTCAAGACGGTCATCGGAGTCATCTCGCAGATTTGCTCCAACAAGGTGCTGTTTGAGACGGAGGAACCGCTCAAGTACGACGTACGCTGGCACATGAAGTTTAACCCGAACCGGACGCCCATCCGGATGGAGTACCAGGCGCTAGAGATTGTCAAGCGGCACGGACTGAGTGGGTTCTTCTTTCCGACGGTGAGGGTCTGCAAGGTGGCGACGATTGGAAGGTTTGTATTTATATTATCTAGATTAAATTTTCAAAACAACCTATCCGTCACGGGTTTCCATGCAGTTCAAAACTGTTAATAACGTAGTTTATGTTAGTTCTAGAGTACTAGTGAGAACGTAATCGAGAGTAAAGTTAAGGGAGCGTTCTTTTATTACGTAACGCGAAAAATCGGACTTTTAGACCCCCTCCCCCCCCCCTCGTAACAAAATTTCCATACAAATTTTAAAAATTTTGTATGGAGCGTAACACGGCCTCCGACCCCCCTCCCCCCCTACTGCGTTACGTAATAAAAGAACGCTCCCTAATCGAGAGTTACTTGGAATGCAACGATGGATTTGGTAAACGCTAGATTTCTTTCAAATTTGTATGCATAATTGTCCCATGTTCAAAAAAGTGCAACTGAGAAAAACTCGATTGAAATTTTTCGATCGATTTCTGTGTTTCTAAGCATAATTGTCCCGTGGGTTCTTATTCGTCCTATGTGTCCCCAATCGCCCCAGTTTATTAGTTTATCACTCCTATTTATGATCCTATTGCTATACAGTATGTAAACAAGACTCAATGCTTCGTATAACTAATGATCCCGTGAAAGAAAATACTTGGTGGGACAGTTATGCGTAGAAGTGTAACGATGGGACAAACAGACTTGGTGTTGTTTTTGATGAGTTTCCGAACAAAGTACTATATTTTATGGGTTTTTCGAAAAGTATACGACAAAATAAACTTAAAAATGTCAAAAGGTCAAAATCGTCAAAAAATTACATGGGACAATTATGCTTAGAATGGCAGTCTAGGTCAGTAAAGTTAACATCTGTGTTAGCGAATTGTTTTTGTCGGTGGCCAATTTTATGCATTCGAGGTACTGATTCTCCCGTCGGTGTAAGGGAAGCGCTCTGCAAATTCTGTGTATTTTGAAAACATTTTTTTAAGCAGTCAGAAGTAAATGACAACAGCAACTTTCTAAAATTGAAATATTTCGATAGTAAAATGGAAGAATATATTTCAAATCAAATAGTGCAAAAATTGGGCCAGCTCGATTTATCAGAAAGAAGATAATCGTTTGAAATCAGACGAGCTCATTTTTAAAATAAATATTTTGGACATTTTAAAATGTTGAGCTAGATTTTTTAGTTTTGAAATTATTTTTATTCAAAAGAGCATAACATTTTACACAACATATTTTAACAATGAAAAACGAACCAACAGTTTTCGAGTTTCAAAACGAGGGAATATAAGATAAAACTAAAAAAACGCACTCAAAAAATTATTATTTTTTCCAGACCCCTAAAGCATCAAAAACTGTCGAACACGAAAGAGTGCAAGATTGTTTGTTTGTTTGTCATAGTCTAATAGGTTCCTTAGTGACAAAAACGTAAAAAATGATAATCGGGATTTTCTATTTTCGTGCCCCTGTCACTTTGCCGAAGATACCAAATAGATCAGAAAATCTCTTCTTGAGATTTTTGAATATTGGAATGCCTATTTTGTATGACAAGGTCGATGCAATATGACTTTTTTTGACCAGTGATGGAAGAATTTTCACCAACAGAAAATTTTGCGACCCTCATCAAGAGAAAAAAAAATCAAAAAGAAACATGGCTCACTTATCTCGCACACGAAAGATCGGTTAAAAGAAACTCAAAAAATCATCTTGCAGGTGTAACGTCAAACGTCGAAAAATTATATGCCACGTAGATGAACAATGTTTGTGAACAAAACGAAATAAATAAATTTAAGTGGTACTAATGATGAGATTCCCAAAAAATCTTTGACTGATTGATTTTCTATGGAAAATTCTAAAGCAATTTTGATTTGGGACCATCCACAAATCACGTGGATACTTTATTAGTGCATCTCCAGCGCGGGTAGCAAACATCGAAGCAAATCAAATTTGCACCCGACGTCAACCCCTTCACGGTACCTGTCGCGGTAGCAAATTTGCTCTCAGTTCTTCGGGATTTCACTTTGCTACCCGCTATTCTGCTGGTTTGCTACTGCGGCAAATGGAATGATGCACGGAAAAAAATTAAATTGTTTTTTGTGTATAAAAAAATTAAAAAAAATACAAAATTAAAAAAAAATAAAAATAAATCAAATTAGAAAAAAAAACTTAAAGAAAATTCAAAAAAATAAAAATAATAAAAAAATATTAAAAATAAAAAAAAATTGAAAAAAAAAATGAAAAAAAAAATCCAAAATTTTATTGAAAAATCTAAAAAAAATAAAATTTACAAAAAAATAAAGAAAATTAAGGAAATTTAAAAAAAGTTTAAAAAAATTTACAAAAATTTATAAAAAAAAAATTAAAATAAAAAAAATAAAAATAAAAATAAATTATTTTTTTTTTTAATTTAAAAAAAAATTAAAAATAACTTTAAAAAATAAACTAAATTAAAAAAAATACAAATTTAAAAAAAAATTAAAAGTAAACAAAATTAAAATTAAAAAAAATAAAAAAAATGGAAAAAAATTTAAAAAAATTTAAAAAGATTTAAAAAATATATATTTTTTTAATTTATAAAATTTAAAAGAAAAATAAAAAAAATACAAAAAAATTAAAAAAAATTAAAAACATAAAAAAATAAAAGTAAAATTAAAATATTAATAAATTTTAAGAAATTAAAATTAAAATAAAAATAAAAAAAAATCAAAAAAATTGAAAATATTTAAAAAATTGGAAAAGTTAAAAAAAATAACAAAACAATTAAAAAGATTAAAAAAATTGAAAAAAAATAAAAAATAAATTGATAAAATAAAAAAAAAATTAAAAAACCAAAAAAATAGCTAAATAAATTTAAAAAAACAACAAACATTAAGCAATTTTAACGCATTTTTGAATTTTAAAATTGTAAATTTTTAGACTTTTTGAATTTTTGTATTTTTGAATTTAAATTTATTTGAATGTTTGGATATTTATAATTTTTGAATTTTTAAATTTCTAAATTTTTGAATTTTCAAATTTTGGAATTTTTAAATTTTTTAGTTTTTAAATTTTAAAATTTTAGATTTTTGAATTTTTAAATTTCTGAATTTTTAAAATTTTGAATTCTTAAATTTTTGAATTTTTGGATTTCTGAATTTTTGAAATTTTGAATTTTTGAATTTTGGGATTTTTGAATTTTTAAATTTTTAAATTTTTGAATTTTTGAATTTTTGAACTTTTGAATCATAGGTACACAAGAGCAGACATACCAAAATCTCCATAACACGCATTCAAAACTTTGCTCCCGGCTTGCCGGTACTTGTCGGGTATCAGAAAATGAGTACCCGACAGGTACCGACACATATTTTTCTTCTACAGATGAACTTGAGATCAAATTTGATACATGCTTTGCTACGCGCGGTGGGAGACTCGGGGGCAAACTCGAGAGCAAATTGGGTGGGAATCAAATCGGGTAGCAAATGGTTTAACTTTCGACATTTTCGAAAAATGAAATTCTTTGAAATTTTCAATAGGATTAAATAGTTAATAAACTTTTAGCATTTCTAGGCGTGAATCAACGCATAATTATTGATTTTGAAGGTAAACGAGAGCAAAAAATGATAAAAACCCATATTTGCCTTCCGCGGTGGGCTTGTTTCGGTGGCAAATTTGCTACCCTAGCGGTGGGGATGACGGAGTTTTTTCAAGGTGGCAAATTTGATCTCGGTATTCATGAGCCGGGTGCAAATTTGATTTGCACCCCAGCGCTGGAGATGCCCTTAGGAATTCTCCACCCCTCCCCTCGTGGACATTTACCCATACATTGTATGGTTCGTGGACAATCGCTTAACCATGAGCGTCAGGTCAAGACCCGTTCTTACACTGAAAATTGCGAATTGGTTTCGTTTGACACTTTTTTTAGTTGTACCCCGTTGAATTACTCAAATGCAAGCTTCCCATGCGCCAGTGCCAACGCACACCGCGGGTTTGGTTTTCTAGCTTCGGTACGTGCCTGAACCCATTTTTGTATTGGTATCTTGGTACATCGTACCAGCGCACCACGACACTCTCGGCTCGCCCCATCGGTTTTGTGTCTGGCACTCACCCATGGCATGAACACAGCGTGCCGTGGTACGTGTCGTAGTATTGAACCCGTTTTGTACCGCAAGCGCGTACCACGGCACGTACCTCGGCTCGTGACGAGTGAAGCACCTTGGCTCATATACCGTGTTCATGCCATGGGTGAGTGCCAGACACAAAACCGACGCGGCAAACCGAGAGTGTCGTGGTGCGCTGGTACGATGAACCAAAATACCCTCGGTTCGTGTGAGTCGGGTACGGGTGTAAACCGAACAAAGCAGGCGCAAAGCAAACCCGAGGTACAGTTGAACCGCATGTACCGCACGGTGCAGGGAAGCTTGCTCAAATGCATTTCTCAACATTTCATCGCCGCCATTTCGACCGCCATCTTGGATTTAATGTTTCCAAATCACTTTAAACCATTTTGGGGTTAAATTTGAACTCAACGTCCAAAACAAGACAACGAAAAATATACCTATGTATATATATATTTTTTTTGTTTTTCGATTATCTGAAGATGTCACTTTAGATAACCAAATCTGAAGAATTTTTAAAATTCTTAGAATCGAAAAAAAATGGGATTTTAAGTTTTTTTTAAATTGACAAATCTTAATAATTTAAAAAAATAGTTTTTTTTTACATTTAAAGTGACGAATATTTAAAAGAAATTATTGAAATTTCAGGGAATCCTTCACGTGGTTCAACCCGAACGTGGCCAGCAACGTGGAGCAGCAAACGGCCATCGTGAGCATCGTCAACGAGACGGCTCGACCGTATCCGTACGTGCTGTTCGGACCTCCGGGAACGGGTAAAACCTCCACCCTGGTCGAGGCGATCGCCCAGATTTGGAAGCTCAAACCGAAAGCGTTTGTCCTCGTGACGGCTTCTTCCAACTACGCGTGCAACGAAATCACCCAACGACTGCTCGGGGTCATCCCGAAGGACGATCTGTTCCGGTTCTTCTCCAAGCAAGCCGAGCGGATGATGGCCGACATGAGCTACGAGTTGATCGAGTGTTCAAACCTCAACACCGGCTGCTATCGACTGCCCTCGAAGGAAGAGCTGTACGGCAAGCGGATCGTAATCAGCACGCTGACCTCCTCCGGCAAGCTGGTGCAGGCCAACATCCGGCCGGGCCACTTTAGCTACGTGTTCATCGACGAGTGCGGCAGCGCCACGGAAGCTTCCGCGCTGGTCCCAATCGCCGGAATCATCAGCTCACCGGGGAAGATCGACGGCTCGATCGTCCTGTCCGGCGATCCGAAGCAGTTGGGACCGGTCACGCGTTCCGAGTTCGCCGCCGACATGGGCCTGAAACGCTCGATGCTTGAGCGACTCATGAACCTTCCGGTCTACCAAAAATCCAAACTAACAAACCAGTACAACAACGCCCTGATAACGAAACTCCTCCAGAACTACCGCTCCCACGAAGCCATCCTGCACTTCTCCAACAAGACCTTCTACCAGAACGAACTGAAACCGTGCGCTGCAGAATGCCACACCCACTGGGCGCTCAACTGGCCGGAACTGCCCGCCAAGTCCTTCCCCATCATCTTCGAATCGACCATGGGCAAACTGGCCCGCGAGCAGGACTCGGCCAGCTACTTTAACCAGAAGGAAATCGAACTGGTCGAGTTCTACCTGCGCAAGCTGTTCACGGACGGCGTCAACGACCGCCCCGTCACCCAACTCGACATCGGCATCGTGTCCCCGTACAAAAAGCAGTGCATCAAGCTCAAGCAGATGACGGCACGCCACGGCTGGAACGCGGTCGAGGTCGGTTCCGTCGAAGCGTTCCAAGGTCGTGAAAAGCCCGTCATCATACTCACCACGGTCCGGTCGGGAACGCGCGGCGTCGGCTTTCTGGACAACGTGAAGCGTCTCAACGTGGCACTGACACGGGCCAAGGCACTGCTCGTTGTGATCGGCAATCCGGAAACGCTCCAGAAGGACGCCAACTGGTACGAGTTCATTCGGTACTGCTACGGCGCGGGAGCGATCCGAGGGGTCAAGTTCGAGCTGGACGAGAAGCAGCACAAGGTGCAGGAGATCGAGGCGGAGGGCGGAGGTGGTGGCGGCAAGGACGATAACTGGGTGCAGGTCCAGCAGCGAATGGACGCGCTCATTAGGAAGATTAGTGATGTGAAGATTTGAGAGAGGAAGCGTGATGTGATTACTTTTTTGTGGGGCGAATTTTATATTGTTTTTTTTTTTATTTATTTATTTACGTAGTGTTTCGCTGGCGATCCGGAAGAGTGTTGTTTTTTTTAAAAATGATATTGATCATAACTAAAAGGAAAATTGCAAATAAATTGATTTAAAGACTGACAGTAAAATACTGTTATTTTATTCTGCCATTGTTGTTTGCAAGCAGTAACATGACCAAACTCTTCGAGATTTTCTCGATCGTAATTTGTTAAGGGTAAGTCGTAACCTAAGAGGTCGTAACTAGTCGATAGTAGATTGAGATTATCAATCGATCTACTATCGATGTAAGGATCGAGCTTGCTTTCAAAATTCAAAATTAAACATTTTTGGAAATTTAAAAACTAAAAAAAATCACCTAAGCTTTTCTAAATTAACCAAGAATATCATACAAAAAAATGATAAATTTGGTAAATTTGCAAATTGAAAATATGAAAAATTAAAACATTCTGAGATTTGAAATCTTGAAAATGTTATTTTTTTCATTTTGTAGTTTTTTAATTTCCAATTTGTTTTCAAATTTGACAATATGAAAATAGTAGTTTATGCAACAAGTTGCATAAGAGGATTTTTTCAGCACGAGTCGTACATTTATCCAACGAGGTTCACCGAGTTGGATAAATACGAAGAGTGCTGAAAAAATCAAGTTTTGCAACGAGTTCCATACAACATTTTTTGCAATTCCAAAAAACACACACTGAGTTAAATTTTATGTAAATTTTTCATGTATTTTGTCAATAAATCGTTTAAATCAAAAAAAATGTTGAAAAGTGTTACTTTTCGAAATAAGTGCTGAAAAGTTCAACTTTTCAGCACCCATTTGAGTGCTGAAGAGTAGAACTTTTCAGCTTTTTTTTTTGAAAAGTGTTGCTATTCGATTCTGTTATTTTTGGTACAGAAAGTAGGCTATTTCGTCGTTCAAGAATGACAGGAAAAGTAAATAGTTTCGCGACGCAATTGCAAAAAATATGTTTTTTCCAATTTCAGTTCGAGATTTGTCTTACTTTCGAGAAATCTCGATCGTGAGTCGAGAAATTATCGATCAATCTACTATCGACAAATTACGATTGGGGATCAAGCTTGTTTTCAACATTAAAAATTAAAAAAAAAGAATTCAAAAACTCTAAAAAATCATAAAATCTTGGAATTATCTTTTTTTAAAATCTTATTTTTTTTTATTATTTTTAAATTTTTTGTGTTTTATATTTTTTTAATATTTCAAGTTGTATAAAAAGCGTTACATCTAGTAAAATCTAGTTTTTTTTTCGAAAAGGTCCTATATCTAGATTTCGGTTACGGCGTTGAATCTAATTTTGAAAGTCTAACACCGTTAACTTGGAATAAAAGTAAAAAACGCCTTTAACAAACCTCAAATTTGAATAAGTGTGTTGGTCACAAAACAAACTGCAAAAAAGTCTGCAGTGATCGCAGCGATACAAATATCTGCAAAGGTGATGATGACAGCTGTCAAACTTCTGTCTTTCATCAATGATCCAAGAGAGGTAAGGTGGTAACGTTTTCGTTTTAAAATAAAATAAGATAATCTTCAAAAATGTGTCAAAACACAATTTAATAAACTTCTGTATTAACAAAACTATTATATTTATTGTTTAAACATGTTTACTGGTGTTACTAGTCATTATATCAAAAATTAAATATCTTTTTGGCTGCCTTTCTCTGTTCCGTTTGCACCTTCCCCCTCTTGGGCTGACGTCTTCCATATTAATTTCGATGATCGCTTATTTTCATTCGCGAAAGAAAATCGGAGGAGCAAAGTTGGTGTTGTGGTTGGTTCACTTTTTCTCTGCTCGGTGCGTTGAAATTCCGCGTTTAGTGGCCACCGTCGGTCTCCGAATCACGTCTCCGTTCGGTAGTGTCGATCCAGGGCAAAATCCGGAACAGCCCGCCTCCGTTTGAGGTGGAAATTCGTCAAGTGTTTTGATTGCGTTTGAAGAGCAAAAAAAAACTAAAAAGTTGAGAAGAGGAAAAAGTGTTGCGTTCGGAACGGGACCCACAGCCGGATCAGGTGTCGGAGAGCGGAGGAAAAGATGGACGTAAAGCAGTGAAAGATTGGCCCTTTCTTCCCTCCACCGTGTGCCGTATCGTTGGCCCACTTTTACTCCGTTTGGCTGGGAGGACCTCTCGTGAACCTTTCTTTGTTGTCTGTCACCGTCCTCTCGTTTGATTGAGGACACGACCGGGGAGGAAGCCCCCGAGGGAAAGTGAAGGAGCAGCAGCAAGCGAAAAAAAAAACAACACTCGAAAAAGCAAAAGGACCAGACTGGTTTCAAAACAAAGACTCGCACCCGCATAGCTTTAATTAGTACCACTTTTGACTGAATCTCTGGAAGCATCCGGATCGCGCAGAAAGATGGAATCGTGTGCCGCCGTCGAGAAGGAGGTGGACAAAGTCATCACCAAGTTTTCGTCCATCAACGAGCACTCGCAGCGGGTGCTGTCCGATGTGACCACCTTCATCGAGCAGCTGCGGAAGTCCATCGCGGAAGGTGGGTTTTTAATTAGCAAATTATTTGATACCTAGGCTGTAACTTAATATTAGGATTAAATAAAAAAGTAAATAACAAGCCGTGCTCTTATCATTTGCATGCAAATAGTAGTTTATGCAACATGTTGCAAAAAGAGGATTTTTTCAGCACGAGTCGTACATTTATCCGACGAGGTTCACCGAGTTGGATAAATACGAAGAGTGCTGAAAAAATCAAGTTTTGCAACGAGTTCCATACAACATTTTTTGCAATTCCAAAAAACACACGCTGAGTGAAATTTTATGTCAAATTTTCATGTATTTTGTCAATAAATCGTTTAAATCAAAAAAATGTTGAAAAGTGTTACTTTTCGAAACAAGTGCTGAAAAGTTCAACTTTTCAGCACCCATTTGAGTGCTGAAAAGTAGAACTTTTCAGCATTTATTTTGAAAAGTGTTGCTATTCGATTCTGTTATTTTTGGTACAGAAAAGTAGGCTATTTCGTCGTTCAAGAATGACAGGAAAAGTAAGTAGTTTCACGACGGAATTGCAAAAAAGTGTTTTAAAATGCATTCTACACTAGTTAAGTTGTTTTGCAACCATTAATCTTCAAAAAATGTTGGCAAAATCGAGATTTTTGCCCCAGGAGGTAGAAAATGTTTCAAACCTTACCAGTTGGAGAATATTCCAAAAATAAATTAAAATCCTGTTACCAACTAAGAAGACAAAAAAATAATTTAATATTTTTTTTACAAATAAATAACTAAAAGAAATTTTTGCGTTAAGGAGGTATTAGTCTCTGGTAAACAGACTCAAATTTATTGACAGTTTGCCTGCTTGGTTTGTTTGCAGAAATGTCAGCCTGCATAGGGAGCATTCTTTTATTACGTAACGCAAAAAATGTTTTCTAGACCACCTCCTCCTCCCCTTCGTCACAAAATTTCCAAACAAATTTCAAAATTTTTGTATGAAACGTAACACGGCCATCAACCCAAAAAAAAAAACTAATATATTGCCAAATAATACCGTCATCAGGGGTGACATTGGTTTTGGCGACCCAATGTCTTCCCTTATGACGGTATTTCAAAAATAACTTTTCAGTGCAAAATCATATCGGCAACCAGGGTTGTTCCTTGGGCATGAGTAAGGACCTCGACGCCGTTAGCAATGTTGGCTTTAAAATAAAATTTCGTAATAATATCACTTCCCCCCAGCCAACATTTTTGCCATGCGAAGCGGGCCTCGACGCTGTGTCTAGGTTTAATTCCTAGCTAGGAGCCATCAGTGTCTTAAGAGGTGGTCCCAAGGCCGAGTAGGAGTTCATGAAGCAAATTAGTCGTCTCCCACCCCTTTTAAATAGAAAAATGAACTCTGAAACCAGCGCTTACTCACAACAGAAACAGAGGCCTCTTCTAGGCATTGTAGGATAGAATAGATTTTGAAATTTATTTTAAAAAAAATATTATTACGTAGCATTTTGATTTGTCAAAATTTCCATAGAGTCTCGGTCAATCAATAGTGCGATGATATCGGACAAAATTCGTTAATCTGTTGAACTAACGGTTTTCGGATTATGGTTGTATCGACCATTGTTGCGAATCGAGAGTCTACTGGAGCCTTGACGATCAAATGGAGCCTAACATTTCAAAAGGGCGCATGGGTTTTGTGAACAGGAGTGTGTCTCCTTCACTCAAATGACAGTTTACATAAGAGCAATTCTCTACAAAATCGGTCTTTTTTCTTCAATTTTAATTTTTGTATTTTTTAATTCGACTGAAACTTTTTTGGTGGCTTCGGTATGCCCAAAGAAGCCATTTTGCATCATTAGTTTGTCCATATAATTTTCCATACAAATTTGGCAGCTGTCCATACAAAAATGATGTTTGAAAATTCAAAAATCTGTATCTTTTGAAGGAATTTTTCGATCGATTTGGTGTCTTCGGCAAAGTTGTAGGTATGGATACAGACTACACTGGAAAAAAATGATACACGGTAAAAAAAAATTGGTGATTTTTTTATTTAACTTTTTATCACTAAAACTTAATTTGCAAAAAAACACTATTTTTAATTTTTTTTATTTTTTGATATGTTTTAGAGGACATAAAATGCCAACTTTTCAGAAATTTCCAGGTTGTGCAAAAAATCTTTGAGCGAGTTATGAATTTTTTTATCAATACTGATTTTTTCAAAAAATCGAAATATTGGTCGCAGAAATTTTTCAACTTCATTTTTCGATGTAAAATCAAATTTGCAATCGAAAAGTACTTTACTAAAATTTTGATAAAGTGCACCGTTTTCAAGTTAAATCCATATTTAGGTGACTTTTTTGAAAATAGTCGCAGTTTTTCATTTTTTAAAATTAGTGCACATGTTTGCACACTTTTGGAAAAAATATTTTTGAAAAGCTGAGAAAATTCTCTATATTTTGCTTATTTGGACTTTGTTGATACGATCTTTAGTTGCTGAGATATTGCAATGCAAAGGTTTAAAAACAGGAAAATTGATGTTTTCTAAGTCTCACCCAAACAGCCCACCATTTTTCAATGTCGATATCTCAGCAACTAACGGTTCGATTTTCAATGTTAATATACGAAACATTTGTGAAATTTTCCGATCTTTTCGAAAAAAATATTTTCAAAATTTTTAAACCAAGACTAACATTTTAAAAGGGCGTAATATTGAATGTTTGACCCTTTTGAAATGTTAGTCTTGGTTTAAAAATTTTGAAAATATTTTTTTCGAAAAGATCGGAAAATTTCACAAATGTTTCATATATTAACATTGAAAATCGGACCGTTAGTTGCTGAGATATCGACATTGAAAAATGGTGGGCTGTTTAGGTGAGACTTAGAAAACATCAATTTTCCTGTTTTTAAACCTTTGCATTGCAATATCTCAGCAACTAAAGATCGTATCAACAAAGTCCAAATAAACAAAATATAGAGAATTTTCTCAGCTTTTCAAAAATATTTTTTCCAAAAGTATGCAAACATGTGCACTAATTTTAAAAAATGAAAAACTGCGACTATTTTCAAAAAAGTCACCTAAATATGGATTTAACTTGAAAACGGTGCACTTTATCAAAATTTTAGTAAAGTACTTTTCGATTGCAAATTTGATTTTACATCGAAAAATGAAGTTGAAAAATTTCTGCGACCAATATTTCGATTTTTTGAAAAAATCAGTATTGATAAAAAAATTCATAACTCGCTCAAAGATTTTTTGCACAACCTGGAAATTTCTGAAAAGTTGGCATTTTATGTCCTCTAAAACATATCAAAAAATAAAAAAAATTAAAAATAGTGTTTTTTTGCAAATCAAGTTTTAGTGATAAAAAGTTAAATAAAAAAATCACCAATTTTTTTTTACCGTGTATCACTTTTTTCCAGTGTAGTCTGTATCCATACCTACAACTTTGCCGAAGACACCAAATCGATCGAAAAATTCCTTCAAAAGATACAGATTTTTGAATTTTCAAACATCATTTTTGTATGGACAGCTGCCAAATTTGTATGGAAAATTATATGGACAAACTAATGATGCAAAATGGCTTCTTTGGGCATACCGAAGGCACCAAAAAAGTTTCAGTCGGATTAAAAAATACAAAAAAAATCGAATGACCGAAATCTGAGAGAACTGCTCATAAGGTATAATAGAGATGCACTCTTGTTTACAAAGCTCTATGCCCTAATGAAATGAATGGCATGAAATAGTCGTCTTAATTACTAGTGTTCAACTTATGAACTGTTCATTTATGTTTATTGGTTTTTGGAAGCGGCAAGACTGGTTTAAAAACAAGATCCTTTACCTTATTTGGCGTTATAATAAAACATTCGGGGATTTGAGATTAAATTTACTTTCAGACAGTTTAGTTTAGGTTGTTGATTAAAGTTAGATAGTTTTCCGTAGATGAATAATTGGACTTAAATGATTAGTTGATTTGAACGAAGTGTAACATTTCATTGGCAGATCTGTTTCTAGTTGTAATGTACGACAAGACTATTGACGGACGTGACAGGTCGGCAGTTAGTTTTCATCTTTTTTTCTCTAGTATTTTTTTATTTCCTTTAAATTTGGAATACATCATAGGTTTCTTTTGTATAGATCTCCGATTAGTTACATTTTCTTATTTAATTAACTAATAATTTAATTTATTCCGGGCCTTCTTACTTTGAATCACAATTTCAGATTTTCTTTATTTAGTGTTAAACTTAGATTACCGTAACTGCTCAAATCATCCAAGTTCTTACTACTCACATCAACACTAATTTTCTTTCACCTCCCCCCTCCCGATCCCCTATATCTTCCGGTGGTGTTCATTTGGTATGCAATACTAGTTCGGCCACTACCCTTTTTTCCACAAGAAACCGGACTTGGACTGACTTGAGGCCGCGTCCCCCACCTTGCTCCGTAAAACGAAAACGAAAACGAAAATCATATCGGCAACTGAAAACGATTTCAAATAAAGACAATGTGGATGTATTTTAAAATCTTGATAGAAAAGCTTCTACATGACAACTCGTTCAAGGGGCCCATAGTTGATCCTTCAAAAAAGTGTTTTCTTGCCAAATTTTTTTTTGCTTCATAACAATGAAAAAAGTAATCAGAAATGGTTTTTAATCGTGTTTTTTACCGTTGTACATAAAAATTAACATAGAAGGACCCTATTCCCGGGATTTCTAGAATGTTTTGAAAATATGAAAAAAAAATAATGAGAGAACCTAATTGGATTTAATTCATTTTATGCTACTGTTCATATTCCACATATCTGGAGTTTTTTTTTGAAAAGGACCAATAAACCAAATTTTCAGTTTCTGCTTTTTGGGTGTTTTTCAATACCCCTGACTCAAGGCGGTTCTAAAAACACCCAAAAAGCAAAAACTGGAAATTTGGTTTATTGGTCCTTTTTTAAAAAAAATCCAGATATCAGCTTGTCTGTAAATTTCATGTCAAGGTTTATTTCAGATAATATTTATTTCTAAAGCATTCACGATTAGAAATAGGACCTATTCAAAAAATAAACTCTGGAAATAGATCTTGCTTATTTGTTGGGCATAAAAATTCACGCTGTTATGGAATGAAAATAAACTATTTTACTATTAATAATCTTTTTACAGAACATTTTTGTTATAAATTGACCTTATTCCGGCCAAGATCAAAATTGTAGAGTTCGAAGTTTCGATTATCCGAAGGTTTGTATGCAAGGGAATGATTGAACGAGAGGAATCACAAATCCGCATAAATAATTTCAAGATTGTTCAGGTGTAAAACGAAAACGCGATCAAAAATTAAAGTGAAAGAATAAAGCGTCTAACTGCTTATTTAATTGTCGGTGTACAGGACGCCGCACTGTTTTAACATTTTCTGGCGTACATTAAATTTTGCAGCCCAAAACCAGTAATTGAATTGGAAAATTAAAATTCTTTTTCAAATTTTCTTTTCTTGATTTGTGTGCACCTGCGTCGAAGACCAAGATTGTTTACTTTTTGCTCTATTTGGTCCAGAGTCTCGGCCCGAAACTTCAAACACGAACAAAAGCAGCGAACCGAAGATTGGCAATGACGTTTTGGAATTTTGACAGTTTGGAACGCATGAATTACCCCATTATCGGTTTCCCGCACGGGTGATGTGGAAATTGTTGCACATGGTTGAAGTTGGGAATTTTGCAACTTATTTTAATTTATGTTAAATTTCAAAATTTAAACACGAATCTACAGCGAATCGATGTGGAAACTAAAGATACACCAAAGGCACGATGATTTGCTGTGCAATTTTGATCAGAATCACGATAAAAGAGGTTAAAATTGAAAAATAATAATAAAGCAAATTCTGGTCTAGAATTTGACAAAATGTTGTTTGTTTTGTAAGACTTAATGTTATTGCACAATAATTATAGATTTTTTTTTACAAAAAAGTAAATTTTTCGGTTTGTCCACAATCAATCTTATGTTTGTAAACAAACGACGCCATATTGCCAATGTTGTTCGGTAGCTCATATCAGGCCATCGCCGGGGCCCTGATTTGGTCTGACAGCTTTACCATGGATTTTGGTCTGGTCTAGGCGAGGGATAGGACACAGCACCTTCCTATTTGTATGGGACTTCGAATGTTTTTTTTTCGTTTTATTTTATTTTCTTACTTTTAACATCAACTTACTGCGTCCTAGTGCGTCCATCCCGGGAATTCCCGGGACAAAAATCCCGGGATTTTTCCAAAACCGGGAATTCCCGAATCCCGGGATTTTTCATATTTTGTCCCGGGAATTCCCGAAATTGAAAACATATCAAATTTTGGTCAAGAAATTCAGATTTGGTTGTGGAAATTAGTAATCGATAAGCATTTTAAAGCATTAAAATTTTTATTCGGCATATGACAACATTAATTTGGCAGGGAAAATTGTTAAAATTTTTGTTTACAGATCCGCAAAATGCTTTGCGCCTTAGATATTTTCTACCAAATTTTATTTATTTAAAAAAAGACTTATTATTATATTCACGTTCATTTATGACTTTAAACTTGAAAAAAGCATAATATTTTAAAAATTATTTAACTTTTCATCATAAACCGGCATCTGGAGCAAATCAGGAAAAAGTAACGAATTAAGACAGCTGTTTAAGCTAATTTGTTTTTGAATAATGTTCTGATTGTTTTGATTGATTTCGATTACAACAGGAACAGATCAAAACAATTAGTACACAAATTTCCAAATTTATTGCTCTAAAATCTCCTGTACCTATTCAGACTGTAGTCCCGATTATCCTCAGTTGGTAGTTGATTGGTAGTGACTTAAAGATAATTTTTTAAATATGTTTTTAAATATAAAACATAAAATTCGAAACTTATCCAAAGTGTTACATTGTCTGGTATAATTTTATTTCTTGTTGTTTTAGACACTTTCAATGAAATTGTATAAGCTTTTGTAGTTATATTATATAAATAAAAAAAATAAAAGAAATATATTCAAAATTCTGGTTCAATTAAATTCCAAAGCACATCAAAGAACACATTTTTTAAATTGTGTTTTACACTATCTAAAGACTGCTGTCCATGTTCAGATTGAAGTGTACCGTAATCTGGGGTGAATCGGGACTACAGTCTGAATAGGGACAGCAGTTTTTAGAGCATTTAAAGCTTTTAAATTTGGAAATGGATGTACACATTTTGTTGGTCTGAGTCTGTTCTAACCGAAACCAACCAGAAAAATCAAAATATTGTGCTCCAACATGGTTAAAACTGCTGTCCCAATTCGCCCCATGTGTCCCGATTGACCCCAGTTTACGGTAGCTTATCACCATTAACAGTTTTGAGCTAATTCTATGATTTAAGCTAGAAAAACGTAACAAATATATTATATTATATATAATGCAAGATAGATTTTATGACTGCTGCAAAAAATTCCTGGGATCCCGGGAATTCCCGGGATTCAAAAAATATTTTTCCCGTTTCCCGGGAAATTCAAAACCCGGGAAAATTGGACGCCCTACTGCGTCCCCATTTTAGTTAAATTTGAATGGTTGGTTGCGTATTAAATAAAGAAATGCATTTTTTGCAATATTTCATCTCCGCCATTTTGGCCGCCATCTTTGATTAGAGTAGTTTACTGCCGTTGTACGCATAATTGTCCCATGTCATTTTTGACGATTTTGACTTTATGAAATTTTTAAGTTTAGTTTGACGTGTACTTTAAGAAAAATACATAAAATTTGGTACTTTGTTCGGAAACTCATTAAAAACAACACCAAATCTGTTTGTCCCATCGTTAAACTTCTACGCATAATTGTCCCACCAAGTATTTTTTTACACGGAATCATTAGTTTAACGAAGCATTATGTCTTGTTTACCTGTTGTATAGCAAGAGAATCACGTAATTAGGGACACGCAGGGCGAATAGGAACCTACGGGACAATTATGCGTAGACCTTCGGATAAGCGAGTCTGGACTGTAGAGTACATTAACTTAAAAATAATCGTGTTGCTGTCATTCTTTGCATAATTGTCTCTCCTGTCCCCATTCACCCTATAATGTTATGTCCCTATTAGCCCGGGTTAGTTATTTGAAAACCGTTATGAGACTGTGGGAGCAAAGTCTGCTTTTGGTTCCTCAAACCAAAACAACACCTTCTACGCATCAAGAAAGACTTAACTTTATCCACCGCGGCGTCGCTTTCACTGTGTGTGCGCATCATCAACTAAAGAAAACCCGAGGCCAGCGAAACGAAAACCAACGACGCGCGCGCTCGCCCGCTCGCAATGTTGTTACCACCGTTGTTATTATCCAATAATAAATCAAAAATGCTTGCTCGCAAACCAGAAAGAAGCAAGGCAAACAAGCAATTGAAAATAAAACATTTCGCACAGCGTCGTAACTTCTTTCGCCGGGTTTTGCACTCTTGAAGAAGCACTTGGAACACGCATTAACCCTCAACTGATCAACGTTTTTTTTTGTATTGCAGGTCCCGGGGACGAACAGCTGACGCCGGGCCAGGTCGAGCTTCTTCACACGTAATTAGCGTAGATGTTTGCTTGAAGTTCAAATCGACTGATCAATTCCGTTTTAGGGCCATCGCCAACGCCAAGGACAAGCTGCAGCGGCTGACGACGGACCACCGGGACCTGCACGGCACGGTCAGCAAGGTGGGCAAAGCGATCGATCGTAACTTTGTGGGGGACTTTACGGCGACCTCGCGCAACGATGTGTTCCAGTCGGAGCGGAACGTGGTGCTGCTGAACAAGATCATGGCGCAGCACTTTTACCGCCAGGGCATGGACGACGTCGCGGACACGTTGATCCGCGAGAGTGGCCTGCCGCAGGAGGAAATCACGCCGGAACCGTACGCCGAGCTGCACCGGATATGGGAAGCGATTCACGAGCACAACTTGGTCCCGGCGCTGGAGTGGGCCTCGCGGTACTCGGACGAGCTGGACGCGCGCCACAGCACGCTCGAGTTCAAGCTGCACCGGCTGGCGTTCATGCAGATCCTCAACGGCGGAATCCACGCCCAAACCGAGGCCATCTCGTACGCCCGCACCAACTTTGCCAAATTCGTCAAGCGCTTCGAGAAGGAAATCCAAATTCTGATGGGCACGCTAATCTACCTTCCCAACGGCATCCAGAACTCGCCGTACAAGTACCTCACCGCGCCGGAAATGTGGGTCGAAGCGGCCGACGTGTTCCTCAAGGACGCGTGCACGCTGCTCGGCATCAACAAGGACTCGCCGCTGTCGGTCGTGGTGAACGCCGGCTGTACCGCCCTGCCAGCCCTGCTCAACCTCAAGCAGGTCATGATGTCCCGCCAGGTCACCGGCATCTGGAACGGCCGGGACGAACTGCCAGTAAGAAGCTTCTCCATTTCTCAAGTTCCCCCTAGAACTCACTCCAATCAATCTCTTCTTTCAGATTGAGATCGACCTCGATCCGGAGAACCGCTTCCACTCGATCTTTGCGTGTCCGATTCTGCGCCAGCAAAGCTCGGACGACAATCCGCCGATGAAGCTGCTGTGCGGGCACGTCATCTCGCGGGATGCGCTCAGCAAGCTGAGCAACGGACCAATGTGAGTACAAACTTTGCGGGTGTGGTATCGGTTGAGGAATGATGGTTGGTTTGGTTCTAGCTAGTTTGACGGGAAGATTTTTGGGCTCTGGTGACTAAACAATGTTGTTTGGAGGTGTTTATAAAATAACAGAAAATTATCATTGAGTGTATTGACGAATGACGATCATGAGCGAAAATCAATCGAAAGCGGCTTTTTATAGTTAAAAAATAAATTATAAATAAAGAATGTAAACTTTGAATAATATTTGCAACGGCCTAAGTATTTAAAAAATAAATAAATTTACAAATTTAAGAATCGAGGAACAAAAAAAAAACTACAAATCCAAAAGTTGAGAGATTTTAATATCCTAAAAATTATAATTTAAAAATTCAAAAATTTAAAAAAATTATATTTGGTTTTTGAAATTTAAGAATTTGATAAATACAAAAATACTTATATTCTTACATTCAAAAATTTTACATTTAAGATATTTTAGGATTTAAAAATAAAAAAAATATAAATTTAAAAGTAAAAAAAAAAGAATCAAGAAATCAAAATAAGACAATAAAATCCGGAGAAAAATATTTTTTTGAATTAAAAAATCTTCATAATTTGAATAAAAATTCAATTTTATAATTTTAGCATTCTCGTTTACTTGGAGATTCATGGCGCATTGGTTTATTTGAAAAGTACTCTAAAATTTAAGAAGTTTGATATCTTAGATTTTTTGTTATTAAAAAAAAATCCAATTCAATAAAATCTAATTATGAATAAAATTCAGAAAATTCAAAATTTACAAATTCGAAAAAACAAACATTTAAACAATAAAAAAAAGATTTTAGCATTCTAAAATTATTAAAAGTATATCAAAGGTTTAGAAATCAAGAAACAAAAAAATCAAAATACAAAAAAATCAGTACATCTAAAAATAAAAGAATTTAAAAAGTTTCAAAAATTTACTTTCAAAGCAATTTGAAAACACAAAAATTTTAAATTCGGAATTTTCAAAAAAAAATTAGAGGTTGAAAAAAATGACTTTAAATTTAGGATTCAAAAATAAAAAATAAAAAACATAGAATTCAACAAATTCAAAAACACAAATTTTCAACCAATCAAAAGTTAAAAAATTAAAAAAAATTTAAACTTTAGAAAAAAATCAAGAGTAGAAAAATTCCAAAATTTAATAACATTCTTTCATTGTTTTGTTCTATTTTAGAATTTAAGAATTTTAGCTTGCTGGGTGACTTGTGGCGCATTGGTTAATTTAAAAAAATATACTCTCGAATTTAAGAAATTTTAAATGTCAGATTTTCTAAATTTAATAAATATTGAAAATACTCAATTTACAAAAGTTGAAATAAAAAAAAAATGAAGATGAAGAAATTTGAAAATACAAATATTCAAACAATTAACAAAAATCAAAAATCATTAAAAATCGAAAGTTAAGAAATGTTTCAAAAGATTAAAAATCAAAAAACAAAAAAGAACTTAAAATTCAATAAAATATAGAAAAATTACAAATCGAAATCTTCATATTTAAAAAAGATAGTTTTAAAAGTTAAGAAGTTTTAAATTTTGACTTCTTAAGAAATTAAAGATAAAAAATTTAAAAAATCATAATTTAATTTTTTTTTAATTTTATTCCTCAAAAAAAATTTAAACTTCAAAATTTAAAATTTGAGAAATTCAAAAATACAAATGTTCAAACATGAAAAAATGGAAAAATCAAAAAAAGTTAAATAAGGAAATTTAAAAAATATTAAAAAAGTAGTATAAAAAATAATATAATAATATTTAAAATTCAAGATTCAAAATTCATGAATCAAAAATACAAAAAATGGCGACATAGACATAATATTTGCAACGGCCTAAGAATTAAAAAATAAATAAATTTATAAATGTAAAAATCGAGGAACAAAAAAAACAAATTCTAAAGTTTAGAGATTTTAATACCCTTAAAAATTATATTTTAAAATTCAAAATTTCAAAAAAAAATATATTTATTTTTTTAAATTGAAGAATTTGATGGATACAAAAATAATTTTATTCTTACATTCTAAAATGAAACATTTAAAATATTGTAGGCACTAGCGTGCACAGGGTGGGGCAACATGGGGCAGTTGCCCCACCATCCTCAGAAATTTGTTCTAAAATTGCCAAGGGGGTGTCCATAAACGAGAAAATTTTCAAAACGCTCATATTGTTGCCCCACCTTCCTTGAGGATCTGGGCACGCTAGTGATTGTAGGATTGAAAAATAAAAAAAAGAATCAAGAAATAAAAAAAAACGTTACTTAATCCACCCTTAGGTGGTTGGCGCCTTCCTCACATTTAAAGATTGCTATCGAAAATGCAAAAAGTGCGTAAAAAAACACTTAAGTGCTTACAACTTTTGATAGGGTTGTCAGTTCTTCAATATTTTGGACGCGTTAGAAAGGTCTTTTGAATACCTATCCAACGATAGGTCGCATGAGAGATCCGGACAGCATTTTCATCAAAATATCTGAGATCCGGCCTCGAAAAAGTGCGTAAATAACACTTAAGTGCTTACAACTTTTGATAGGGTTGTCAGTTCTTCAATATTTTGGACGCGTTAGAAAGGTCTTTTGAATACCTATCCAACGATAGGTCGCATGATCATTCCATTGTGGAACACCAATCAGTGAGGTACTCCTGGATATTAGCTCCTGAAAAGTGCTTAAAAAGTGCAAAAATGCCTCACGGCAAGAAAAAGAGGCGGTCCTCACCAGCAGGATCGGCAGATTTGAAGAAGCTAAAGAATGCCGAAGCGCTACCTGCAAAGCCAGGCAGTTTGAGCAAGGACGCTCAAAATTCGTCTGGAAACCAGTTCGATACCCTCCCTGTGGACGTGAGCGAGAAGGAAGAATTTGAACGACGGGAAAAGTTGCCACCCATTTTTGTGAAAACATCGTCATCGGATTCGGTGCGAAAGTGGCTGACCGGGTTTATCAAATCTGGTGCTTTACGAGCTTCCATTCGCTTGTGTGCTGATGGACTCAAAATTCTGCTACCTACCAGAAAGGATTACAACTACGTTCGGGATTTCCTGAACAACACAAAGATTGAATACTACAGCCATGACGATCCAGGTAAACGCCCCATGAAACAGGTCCTCCGTGGCCTGTACGACATGGATGTGAGTGTGCTGAAAGAAGAGCTCAAAACTCTTAAGTTGAACGTGATCGAAGTCTTCAAGATGACGAGACACAACAAGGACATCAAGTATCGTGATCAACTGTACCTGGTTCATCTCGAGAAAGGATCGACATCGCCGTCTGAGCTGAAAGCAGTTCGGGCAATTTTCAACATCATCGTGACTTGGGAACGTTATCGTCCAGTGCACCGTGACGTGACGCAATGTTCGAACTGTTTGCAGTTTGGGCATGGTGGAAGGAACTGTTTCATCAAGAGTCGTTGTGCAACCTTCGGAGGTGAGCACAAAACACAAGCTTGCGAAACAATCAACGAGAACATCGAAGCCAAATGCTTCAATTGCGGCGGCGACCATTCGACCAAGAATCGAAGCTGCCCAAAACGTGCTGAGTTTGTAAAAATTCGGCAGCAAGCGACGACGAGGCACCAACCAAATCGTCGCAAAACACCACCAGCATACACGGACGTGGATTTTCCTGCTTTGGCGTCACCTGCGGGAGCGGGATCTGTTCGAGTGGTTCCAAATCTGCAGCCATTGCCGTTGAATCAGCGGCAAAAAGTTGCAGAGAACACAACACCTCCAGGCTTCAATCAGCAACCGAGGGAAAACCAACCAACATCAACGGGTGAAGGCAGTAGTGACCTGTTTTCACCACAAGAACTCCTGAACATTTTCATCGAGATGACAACAACACTGCGTGGTTGCAAAACTCGCCAGGAACAAGTAAGAACTCTTGGAGCATTCATCTTAAAATACAGTTCGTAGTTTACTCGTTCTAGTGATTTTGAATATTTCAATGAATTTATTTTTTTAGTTTTAAGTTAGGATTAGTTGTTAAAGTGATTTTTTTTTCTTTTTTACCCAAATGTATTCGATTCAATGCAATAATGTAAAACAATTTGAAGTAAATAAAATAAATGTGATCAGTTAATAATACAACGAAAAATACAACAAAGATGAAGAGCATTAGGCCATACCACTTAACATGTAAAAGAAATGTAATTATTATAAGAATATTCAATAAAGACATATTTAATTTCAATTTCAAAATAGGTCGCATGAGAGATCCGGACAACGTTTTCATCAACATATCTGAGATCCGGCATCCAAAAAGCGTATAACTAACACTTAAGTGCTTATAACTTTTGATAGGGTTGTCAGATCTTCAATGTTTTGGACGCGTTGGAAAGGTCTTTTAAATACCTTTCTGAAAATGTATAGCATGACGGGTTTTCTTACAAAAACCACCCTTTTTACAATCTTCCGGACTTTTGTTAAAATCGTTTTTTTAGCATAACTTTTGAAGTACTTAACTAAACTGCATAATTTTTAATAGCGACTTATGGAACACCAAGATGGATCGAATGAGGCCAAAACGGACAAAATCGGTTCAGCCAATGTCGAGATAATCGAGTGACAATTTTTTGATCAACATCCCACCACACACACAGACATTTGCTCAGAATTTGATTCTGAGTCGATAGGTATACATGAAGGTGGGTCTAGGAGGTCTAATTGAGATGTTCATTTTTCGAGTGATTTTATAGCCTTTCCTCAGTAAAGTGAGGAAGGCAAAACAAAAATAAAAATTGTGGAGAAAAATATTTGTTTTAATTAAAAAATCTTAAAAATTTAAATAAAATATCAATTTTATAATTTTAGCATTCTCGTTTACTTGGCAATTCATGGCGCATTGGTTTATTTGAAAAGTACTCTAAAATATAAGAAGTTTGATATCTTAGATTTTTTGTTATTAAAAAAAATCCAATTCAATAAAATCTAATTACGAATAAAATTCAGAAAATTCAAAATTTACAAATTCGAAAAAACAAACATTTAAACAATAAAAAAAAGATTTTAGCATTCTAAAATTATTAAAAGTATATCAAAGGTTTAGAAATCAAGAAACAAAAAAATCAAAATACAAAAAAATCAGTACATCTAAAAATAAAAGAATTTAAAAAGTTTCAAAAATTTACTTTCAAAGCAATTTGAAAACACAAAAATTTTAAATTCGGAATTTTCAAAAAAAAAAATTAGAGGTTGAAAAAAATGCCTTTAAATTTAGGATTCAAAAATAAAAAATAAAAAACATAGAATTCAACAAATTCAAAAACACAAATTTTCAACCAATCAAAAGTAAAAAAATTAAAAAAAATTTAAACTTTAGAAAAAAATCAAGAGTAGAAAAATTCCAAAATTTAATAACATTCTTTCATTGTTTTGTTCTATTTTAGAATTTAAGAATTTTAGCTTGCTGGGTGACTCGTGGCGCATTGGTTAATTAAAAAAAAATATACTCTCGAATTTAAGAAATTTTAAATGTCAGATTTTCTAAATTTAATAAATATTGAAAATACTCAATTTACAAAAGTTGAAATAAAAAAAAATTAAGATGAAGAAATTTGAAAATACAAATATTCAAACAATTAACAAAAATCAAAAATCATTAAAAATCGAAAGTAAAGAAATGTTTCAAAAGATTAAAAATCAAAAAACAAAAAAGAACTTAAAATTCAATAAAATATAGAAAAATTACAAATCGAAATCTTAAAATTCAAAAAAGATAGTTTTCAAAATTAAGAAGTTTTGAATTTTGACTTCTTAAGAAATTGAAGAAAAAAAATTTAAAATTTTATAATTGAATTTTTTTTTCCTCAAAAAAAATATTTGAAGCTTCAAAATTTAAAATTTGAGAGATTCAAATATACAAATGTTCAAACATGAAAAAAATGGAAAAATTCAAAAAACATTAAATAAGGAAATTTAAAAAATATTAAAAAAAAATAATATAATAATTTTAAAAATTCAAGTTTCAAAATTCATGAATCAAAAATACAAAAAATGGCGACATAAACTTTGAATAATATTTGCAACGGCCTAAGAATTTAAAAAAGAAATAAATTTATAAATGTAAAAATCGAGGAACAAAAAAACAACAAGTTGAGAGATTTTAATACCCTAAAAATTATCTTTTAAAATTCAAAAATTCAAAGAATTTATATATTTTTTAAATTGAAGAATTTTATAGATATAAAAATACTCATACTCTTAAATTCTAAAATTAAACTTTTAAAATATTGTAGGATTTAAAAATAATAAAAAAATCAAGAAATAAAACAAAACTAAAATAAAAATTCTGGAGAAAATTATATTTTTTATTTAAAAAATATTAAAAATTTAAATAAAATTTCAATTTAATAATTTTAGCATTCTCGTTTACTTGGCAATACATGGCGCATTGGTTTATTTGAAAAGTACTCTAAAATTTAAGAAGTTTGATATCTTAGATTTTTTGTTATTTAAAAAAATCCAATTCAATAAAATCTAATTATGTATAAAATTCAGAAAATTCAAAATTTAAAAATTCAAAAATACAAACATTTAAACAATAAAAAACAAGATCTTAGAATTCTGAAATTATTAAAAGTATATCAAAGATTAAGAAATCAAGAAACAAAAAAATCAAAATTAAAAAAAAATCAGTACATCTAAAAATAAAAATAAAAGAATTTAAAAAGTTTTAAAATTTTACTTTTAAAGCTATTTGAAAACACAAAAATTTAATATTCAGAATTTTCAAAAAAATAGAAGCTGAAAAAATGACTTTAAATTTAGGATTCAAAAATTTCAAATAAAAAACAAATTCAAAAACACAAATTTTCAACCAATCAAAAGTTAAAAAATTAAATAATATTAAATTTTAGAAAAAGATATCAATAGTAGAAAAATTCCAAAATTTAATAATCTAAAAACATTTTTTCATTGTTTTGTTCTATTTTAGAATTTAAGAATTCGAGCTTGCTGGGTGACTCGTGGCGCATAGGTTAATTAAAAAAAATACTCTCGAATTTAAGAAATTTGAATTTTCAGATTTACATATGTTGAAATAAAAAAATGTGAAAATTGAAAATGAAGAAATTTCAAAATAAAAATATTCAAACAATTAAAATAAATAAAAAATCTTTAGAAATCGGAATTAAAGAAATGTTTCTAAAGATTAGAAATCAAGAAACAAAAAAGAACTAAAAATTAAATAAAATCTAAAAAAATACAAATCGAAATCAAAAAATTAAAAAAAAAGATTGTTTTAAAATTTTGACTTCTTAAGAAGTTAAAGATAAAAAATAAAAAAACATTAATTTTAAAATTTTATAATTATTTTTTTTTATCAAAAAAATATTCGAAACTTTAAAATTTAAAATTTGAGAAATTCAAAAATACAAATGTTCAAACATGAAAAAATGGAAAAATTCAAAAAACATCAAATAAGGAAATTAAAAAAAAATCAAAACAAAACATAAATTAAATAATCAATAAACGGAAAAATTAAAACTCAAAAGCTGTAAAAAATATAATTATTTGAACTAAAAAAACTCCCTAAAGGCTAACGGTTAAGGTTTCAAATCATCAAAACTAACCCATGGAAACCACTATCTCTTTCAGCTTCTGCCAACCAACCATCCTTCCTGGGACCGCAGGGAAAACTACTATTTCTCTAATAATTAAAATTTGATTTTCAAACAAAAGATGCTTATCAATTCTCTTTTTTCTCTCCCTTTCTTCAATCTCGTTTGTTGTGCATGCTGCGAAAAAAAAACACACATCATCCACCACCACAACCACCAAATAAAAAAAAACCACGAACAACAACTCGTTTGAAACCTCGTTCCGCTTTCGCTTCTTGCGCGATTTTTAACTCTATCACAAAATCACCCCCGTTGGACGACGCGACCCTCTAATCGGTGCAGCCTCAACAATACTTTCAGATTAAAGTGTCCGTACTGCCCGATGGAGCAGTGCCCGTCCGACGCGAAGCTCATCTACTTCTAAAAGAAGGAAGGACGTCGTCGTGAGAGCTGGGAAAGAGCATGGTAAGTAGATGAAGATTATTTTCTAAAATCGTTGAATATTCAACAAATAATTCAAAGACGTCAAAATCTCCATAAGAATCGCATTTTTGTTTTTTTTATCGGGTAAATTTTTCTCTCCTTGATTTTTTTTAAGAGAATTTTTATTGAGAGAGAACGAGAGTATGATTCATGAGTAACAGTTTACAAAGAGAGAAGAGAGTACCAAGACTGTTCAAGAATGCGATTCGGTCGGAGAGAGAAAATCAAGCAACTTATCAAAATTTAAATATTATTTCTTTCAGAAAATTAACCTATTTTATCGTGTACTTGTGTGTGCATCGGATCGCTTCCAGTGGGTGTGGGTGTGCGTCGCAAAGTGTGGGACGAAAAAGTTTTAAGCAAAAAAACTTTAAATGAAATTATGAGGGTAAATTTACACTAAACTATAAATATATCTATTCAGAGAGAGAGCGAGAGAAGGAGTGAAAAAAGGTTCAATTAAGGAAAACCATCATCTACGTTAAGGCGGACTGCTGTTGAATGAACGAGAAAAAGAGAAATTGAGATAGAGAAACTTGGAAGGATAGGCGACCGAGCATGATTCGTACTGATAAACGAACGTCACATTGTGTTTATTTTATTTTTTGTTTCGTTGGATTAAACCTTATCTAATCATCCTTATTCCCCCTCCTTCGCCGCGCACATATACAAGAAATATCATTCGCTGCAATTAACATATTTTTTTCTTGTGTTAGATTTAGATAGTTTTTTTTCTTCTTCCTATTTTTTTTGATGATTGTTTTGTTTGTTAATCAAGAAGTCTATACGCGTAATAAAACAATAGAGTGAAACCGTGATGAGTTCACTTCTTGATAAATAGTTTTACATTATACACCTATCTAAATATAAAAAAATATATTAAAAAATAATGATGAAAAAAAAGAACGAATGAAATATGTGTGTGTGTTTGTTGTTTGTTTGAAAGGAAAAGGCGGTGTTAGTAGTTTGTAGAAGATACAAAATAAATGAATGCATAAAAATTAAAAAAAAAGAAAAGAGAAATAAAAAACTAGTGGGCTTGCCACTGCCGATAAAATGAAATGAAACGATCAATAAATGATTTACAATTTTTACATACACTCACAGCAGAGCGAAAAATAGAATACACAAACTTATGGAAAGATGGTAAAACACGTATAAACACAGGAAATAGATGGCAAAAATAGAGGGAAGTGGAATCGCGCTAGCCTGTATTGCGATGATAAACAAACAATTACACACACTACAGAGAAAGAGAAATATGATTGTGAATCATTGTATGAGAGCAAAAGAAAAAAAAACAACAGATAAACGAAATTGTAAATAAAGTTTTCTTGACGAATAAAAGTAAACAAGTAAATTACATGAATGTTGGATGTTTCCAGCAAAAAGAACTGAAAAGAAATTCCGCATCCTTAAAGTAATCTCATTAATTCAATCGATAAAGACGACTTCGGTACGGAAATAGGGGAGGGAACTCCGACAAAAAAAATCTCCGATTCAACTGACACTACAAAAACCTAAAAACCGGACAACACAGCAAATGCAAAGATGATTATGGCGCTCATCTTGTGTTTAAATGTGTGTACAATCATAAAATCCCATTTTCAAATTCCTGACTTTTCCAGAAACTCAAATAATAGGCATTTCTTATGTAAATAATTGATTCCAACAGAAAAACTCTCTATAAAAAAAATCAATATCACCGGTAAAAAAAATCTAAGAAAAATTTAAAAAAAAATCACACTACTGACAATTTTTGTAAAAACAGAAAGTTAACTACAAATTTTTAAATAAAAAATACATAAAAGTACTTCAAAAATTGAAACACTCATTATTTTGATTCAGAGTAGAAATATGCACAATAATATTGTATTGTATAGTTTTAATATTGTAAATTTTTATATTAAATTTTTTTATTAATATTCATTTATCTTGTTATCAGTATTATATTTACAGTACAGTTATATATTTTTTTCTATGAGAAATTCTGTTTGATAAGATTCCAGGTTTTACCCCTTATTAAATGCGAAATGTTTGAAGAGACATTTTTTTTTGTTCCAGAGCGTTTGGAACGGTATGTCCACGCATCCTTCCTCCCCTGTAGATTCTGTGGAATGTGATCCGCTCACAGAATCCTCTCACCGGTAAAAACAACGCAGTAGGGCTGGCCGCTTTAATTTTTGTATTACATTTTCGGGTGATCTCGGATGTATTGCAATTATTAATATTGACAAGAAAAGTGCTTGGGGCGTAATCTAATCACAAGACTTTCCAGCATGCTTTCATCGGATTAGATTAGAAATGTTTGAAGAGACAAATTCTACAAATACATATTTGAAATAACTTTAATCGCAAAATTTTCTTCGTGTTTTCAAAACGTTAGGGACATTCCATAAACACGTGGACACTTTTTTTTAAATCTCAGACCTCCCCTCCCAAATATTTTTGTATGAATCGTGGACAATCGCTAGCATTCGGGTAGAAAATGCTCACATACTCACACAAGTTTCATCTAAATCAGGAATATAAAATTCCAACGTAGCTTAGGGAGCGTTCTTTTATTACGTAACGCAGGAGGGGGGGGGGGAGGCCGTGTTACGCTCCATACAATTTTTTTTTAAAATTTGTATAGAAATTTTGTTACGAGGAGGGGGAGGGGTCTAAAAGTCCGATTTTTCGCGTTACGTAATAAAAGAACGCTCCCTTAAAAAATTAAAAAAGGTAAATTCGAGCCAAACATTTCATTAGGGCACAAAACCAAAAACCGCTAATCGAGAAAAAAGAAGCTTGACTGATGGCATTTTTACTGATGATACGATAAAACACATCATTATCCTCAACTCTGCTTAAATGCTTCCTAATTTTTGTTAATTTTCGCATTAAAACTCATAATTTAAACAAAAAAATCGTTATTGGGCCCTTTTAACTGGGTGTACCCCATTTGGCATAATGGACATTTGGCATAACGGGTTTTCAAGATGGACGTTTGGCATAATGGACGTTTGGCATAATTGGTCCAAGACATCAGGGACGTTTGGCATAATGGACATTTGGCATAATGGACGTTTGGCATAAATCGTTCAAAACCCATCAAGGACGTTTGGCATAATGGACGTTTGGCTTAATGGACGTTTGGCATAATTTTTGCTAGCTATTTTTTTCCTTTTTTCTAAGCAGATAACTTTACTTTAAAAATGATTTTTGTTTTCAAGAAATCTAGTATCTTTGTCATTTTCTCCCAATAGATGTATTTTTTTCCTTTTTTTTTTCTTAATAAAGCTTGAAAATGCAATTTTTCATAAATATAAAATGCATTTTTTCATAAATATATAATATTGAGATTTGTCTTCTTTTGAAATATTTTGCAGCTAATTTTTTGTATTCAATTATTCCTTCTTTTATTTTAAGTTCAACCTAACAAAGTGATGTAAGTTTTGCCAGTCTTTGAAATTTAGCAATAAAGATTTTATACTGTTTACCCTTTTCCCTCCTTTTTCTAATTCAACCTAAAGAATGTATGTACATTTTGCTCTTCTTTAACGAAATGCACTTAAATTTTTAAAAGCAATTTGCTCTTCTTTTATTTCAAAGCTAAAATAAGGTAAAATCTCTCAAAAAATGTGCAGTTATGCAATTTTTTCTTCTTTAATATTCATCCTTAATAAGGGATGTACATTTTTTCTTTCTTTAAATATTTGACAAATGAGTTATGAAATTTTCCCTTCTTTTATTTTAAATTCAACTTTTAGAAGGGAAAATCTCTAAAAACAATACTTTTTTAATATTTGACAATTAACTTCGATTATGAAATTTTTTATAACATTTATATTTATTTATATAAAATTTAACTTATGGAAGGAAAAGCAAATTTAAAGATTCACATTTTGACACTCTTTAAATGTTTGACTATCGCAAAATTTTTATGTTTTTCACCTACCTCTCTTTAAAATAACATTAAATCAGCATTTATTTTTTTGGGCAGTTGTCCCTTCTTTAAGATTAGTATTGAATAAATAAAAGAAGGGAAAATTCCATAAACAACTTTATTGCAAAAATTTAACCAACAGAGAAAAAATGTGCAGAAATTATATAAATGTTTAAAGACAACATCTATAAGAGAATTTCCCTTCTTCAAGTTAAATATAAAAAATGATGGGAAAATTGAATAAAAAAACTTAATTGCAAAATATTTAAAGAAAAGCAACATCGACATCCATTCACCCAAAATACAGGATCGAGAGTATAATTCCATCAAAATTTATAGAGAGCTCAATGCTAAACTCGATAGAATAATGGTACCAACTCACACCTGCAAAACAATTAATTTAATTAATTAATTGAAACAGTAAATCTGCAACAAGAGTCATACATCGAAATCTGACAACTCTTGTGTCACCAAGCTGCTGTGGCCAAGGCAGTTTAGTCATTGAGTTAGTCTATTAAAGGTCTCTGGTTCAGTTCCCGTAGAGAACACTTTTTGTTTTGAAGGATGAACTTTTTCTTGAAAATGGACTCGAGGGCATAATTCTCTCGGTCATCTAGAACTGTGTTCTCTATGTCTGTGAATCATTCCGCTAGTCTCGTGTCGGATGAGTGCTGCCCAGTTCTGGGGTTTCTTTAGATTAAATTCGAAAAAGAAGGGAAAAATGTGAATTTATTTAGAGATTTCCTTCTTCAAGTAAAATTTTGATCAAAAGAAGGGAAAATTGCATTATAAAAGCTCAATTGTCGAAAATTTGAAGTGGTTTTTCTCATCATGAATTTCATATAAACGGGAAAATTTCATTTAAAAAATTACTGCTAATTATATTGAAAGGGGAAAAATCTTTAGCTAACATAAGATATTTTCTTCTTTATACTAATTATTTAATAAAAATATCAAAATTTCATTGAAAAGATTTATTGTGAATTATTCAAAAAGGAAAGAATTGACTATTGGGGAAAAAATATAGAGATACCTATTTTTTTATAGAAAAAAATGATAATCTCTTAAAGTAATATAAAAAAGGTAAAAAATATACATTTTCGTTCGTGAAAATGACAAATACTTAATAAAAAAAAAAGCTAGTAATAATTATGCCAAACGTCCATTATGCCAAACGTCCTTGATGGTTTTTGAACGAATTATGCCAAACGTCCATTATGCCAAATGTCCATTATGCCAAACGTCCCTGATGTCTTGGACCAATTATGCCAAACGTCCATTATGCCAAACGTCCATCTTGAAAACCCGTTATGCCAAATGTCCATTATGCCAAATGGGGTACACCCCTTTTAACTTTCCAACTGTTGTTCATAATGGGCCCTTTCTAAATGCAATTTATAAGAGAGCTGAAAGGGCACTAAAGCGCTGTCACCGGATTGTTGTTATGAATGATGTTTACGGGCCCTTTTGTTTAGTTAGAAATAATGAGGAATTCAGTAGAAAATTTGATTATTAGTCAAGTTTTGTGATTGAATAGTGTATAGATAAGGTATGTGAAACATAAAAATTCTTCAAAAGTGTACTGAACAGCAGCCGCGGGACCGTATTAAATATTGTTTTTTGAAGAAGTTTTTCTCTGCAGAAATCTTTGGTGAAAAGTAAACCAAACTTTTTTTTAAAGTGAATTAGTGTTAAGAATGTATAAAAAGTTCATTTTATAACACACAAAGTTCCTCAAGTACGAGAACCTAACGATAAATAAAAGGGAACATGGTTATGTGCCCTTTTGTGTTTTTGATTTTTTCAATAGGAAATTGTTTGTTATCAATCTGATTCTTGGAGGGCATGTAGGGAGTGTACTAATGAATGGAATAGTGGAATAATCCTGAAAGTTTACGTTTTGGTTTTGTGCTCTAATGAAATGTTTGGCTCGAATTAGTAAAAAAAACGGACCAATTTGATCAGATTTACGAACATTGTGATATCATTTTTGTATGGTCAGCTCCCTTAATTATTCTGGACCTTTTAAAAAATCTAAAAAACTACTCATGTGTAAAAAATGGGTTAGATCAGGTCTGCCCAACGTACGGCCCGCGAGCCGGATCCGGCCCGTGAGGCCATTTCATCTGGCCCGCGACGGTTTTTCAAAATAGTTCTATGACCCTAAGGCTGTTCATATAAATAAATTGAGTGTCTAAATAACAAAATAAGTTTGAGATCAAAATTTTACAGCAATAACAATAATTAAATTAGAAGCATTTTGTTTCCTTTTTCATTTGCTTTTGCTATAAAATGTTGCTAATTCAACGTATTATTCGGATTTTGTCTTTGTATATTTTTTAAATGTTTGTTTTTTTTTTCATATTCAAATATTCTCTATGTTTGAATTTAAATCTAATGATTTCTTTATTGATAGTTTCAGAATCAATTATTAAACTGAAAAATTGTGCAAGAAAACAAAATTATCCATTTCGCAAAAAAATAAATACAGTAGTTGTTCGGTAACTGGGCTGAGAACGTAGCCCAATCACCGAATCTTTCTCGTTAACTGTGCTGAACAAAAAAATAACGAGGGGACCACCGATGAATAATATTTTCCAGATGAAATATAAAAATAAAAGTTACTCAAATTTATTTACAATTCTTACTTTTCACATTTCTTTAATTCTAACTTGAAATTAAACAAAAGTTCGAAAAAAGTTTTTTTTTATTTATTGAATATGATTTTTGCATCCATTAACCCCTCGGTCATGTTGGTTTGTTTTGGTTTATTTGACGTTTGTCTGCTTTTAACTGGGCTACAGCCCAGTTAACGGGCGCCCAGTTACCGAACAACTACTGTATATGAAAACACATGGATTTAATTTTCAGTTATTACTGTGTATTACTGTTTGTATATTTACTATACTTTTTTGAGGAACTTGATTACAGTCGACTCTCTGGTTGTCAATTTCCAAGGGACCGTCGAGGAAGAGAATCATCAGTTTACAGAACGATGCAAAATGAAGACTCGATTGAAAATATATTTTTCTTGGTACCCAGCTATGGGAGAGAATCATGGCAACGTCCAGCAAACAAAAACAAACTAATGTCAAACACCCTTCAAAGCTTCGTTTCGCAAAGAAAAATGTCTATGCAAGCCATGAGATAGTGACAATATTGACACCCGGAAGAGATTTTTAAAGCAAACAGAATCCAAGGGACCGTCGAGGAAGGGATCCTTCAAGCAAGAGAAAATATCGAGGAATAAAGCCAATCGAAGTATGCAGTTTGAAGGGACTGAAGAATTCATCGATAGATGGATAATTATTGATATCGAGAAGATCGACAGCCAGAGAGTCGACTGTATAATAGTTTTTTTTTTGTAAATCAGTTAGCCAAATTTAATTTAAAGATGTTTGAAGAATAACGAATTGGAAACTATTAAACATAAATTGCACACTTTTTAATTGTTTTGTGTGTTTAAAATAATTTAAAATATTTTGTATAATATTTGAGTTAAGGTCATAACAATGCAAATTGTGTTTTTTTTTTGTTAAGAAGATTTGAATCCAAATTTCGTTTCATTTAATTTTATCAACAAAAATCGATAAAAACAATTACAATACTATTTTAAACAAAATAAAATTAAAATAAATTAAATTAATTGAAATTTTCTTTTTTTTTCTTTATTTAAATTCAAGATATATTTATCATATTTGCAACACAAGTGAATTTTGTTGTTTATTTCAATAGAACCTTATGAATATAATTTTATGAAATGATTTACTTTTTCCAGTTTTATCAAACATTAGATCCGCACGGCTTGTCTAAAGGTTATTTTTATAAATTTTGAATGAACCTCGGTAATACTTTCTGGAGCTTGTTGGGGAGACTGTCCTGAGTCAGGGAAATTGTTTTTCAAAAAAATCTATCGGTAAAAATTGATTTTATCTCATTTTGAAGTTTATATATTGAATATTTAAGCTAAAATCATGAAAAAATATCAAAGAAATTGCTGAAATTTTGATGTTTTTTTCAATGCATTTCATCAAAACATCAGTTTTGAGTACCCTAAACATTTCTTCAATATCCTAATATCATGGAAAAATGTAAATCTTGGTCGTTAGTTTCGATAATAGCTGCAAAATAGGTTTTTCCCCCTTATTATTTAATTCTTCTGGAAACATCAACTTTATTCGTGTTTATCAATACTGTGCAATTTTTTCCCTTTTCTTCCTACTACTACTTCAAGTTTTTTTTGCAAAATCGTCAAAATTACCATTTTATGGCCCACCTTAACGCGGCAGGAACCACAACAAAAAAAGGAATAAAATAAAACTATTTTGGGTAGAGAATCTCGAAATTTTAAGCCGATCCGAGCACTTAAGGGTTTGGCCATGCCGTTTACGTAGAGATTGTTGTATTGGAACACCGTAAACCGTATTCGACAATACACTTAAGTCGCTTTGCAGAATTTGGTAAGATGTTCAAAAATTTGTCAAAGTGTTTTTTTTTTCTACAAATAAAATAATATTAAAATCCAACTCAGGACTTTTGATTTGTCATCCTTGAATAACTTGAAGTAGTAGTAGGAAGAAAAGGGAATAAATATCACAGAATTTTTAAATTAACAGCTTTCTCTGCACTTAAATTGTTGTTTATTCTACAAATTTATTCTGGATTTCATTTGCTAAAAAAACAAGTAAGCAGTTTTGATTAACACGAATAAAGTTGAAGTTTCCAGAAAAAAAAATAACAAGGAGGAAAAACCTATTTTGCAGCTATTATCGAAACTAACGACCAAGATATACATTTTTCCAAGATATTAGGATATTGAAGAAATGTTTAGGGTACTCAAAACTGATGTTTTGATGAAATGAATTGAAAAAAACATCAAAATTTCAGCAATTTCTTTGATATTTTTTCATGATTTTAGCTTAAATATTCAATATAAAAACTTCAAAATGAGATAAAATCAATTTTTACCGATAGATTTTTTTGAAAAACAGTTTCCCTGACTCGGGACAGTCCCCTCAACAAGCTCCAGAAAGAATTACCGAGGTTCATTCAAGTTTTATAAAAATAACCTTTAGACAAACCGTGGATCCGGCCCGCCACTGCTTCAGAAAAATCAGATCTGGCCAAAAGGTTGAGCACCCCTTGGTAAGATTAATAACTTAACTTTTCGAGCGATATCCTAGCCATTCTTCAATGAAAAAAAAAATGCAGTTCTTTTTTAGCATTCCATAACATTTATTCAACGTCTTTTCGTCCTACACTTGACCTTCTTCACCACCACTTCCGTCTCCTTGCTTCCCTCCGCAACCGAGTACGGAAACTCGTCCATCCCATGACACGCCGCTCCGTACTGCCCATCGCTACTAGCGACCACGATCCCACCCACAAAGTTCGGATAATGCACCGCAATCCTTGCCAGTGCCGTTTCCCCCGCCTGCATTGGACTCAACCCCCGGCGCAATCCCTCCACTGCCAACAACGACGGCATAAAGCGCATCATAATGTCCCCGTCACCGGTAGCGGCCGCCGCGCCCACCGTCGAATCCGCATACGCTCCCGAACCCGGAATGGGAGAATCTCCCACGCGACCCGGGATCTTGTTGCGAGCTCCGTTGGTCGAGGTTCCGGCCACCACGTGACCTTCGGCGTCGATCACGATCATTCCGATGGTGTCGTGGTTGAAGCGGTTGAACGTTGGTGCGTGATCGTCCTCGTTGAGTTCGTTCGAGGTCCAGTGGTTCTGAGGGATCGCGTTGCCGGAGATGGGCTCGTACGGACCGCAGGACATCGAGGGGGACGGGATCACGTTCTGAAAGTGAGTGTTAGTTAGATCTTATTATTTTAAGGTTTCTCACAGCAAACTGACCTGCCAAAAGTTGGGCTGACAGTGATTGTTCTTCCACTGCTCCCACATCTCCTTGGATCGCTCGGTCTCCAAACTCTCCCGCCTGAATCCCATCTGGACGGCAAACTCCGTGGCCCGATCGCCGACCAACAGCGTATGCTTCGTATTCTCCAACACATGCCTCGCGACCGCCGCAGCATGTTTAACATCCCTCATCGCCGCCACAGCCCCGATGTTCATCGTACTCCCGTCCATGATCATCGCGTCCAGCGTTGTCTCCCCGTTCTCGTCCGGACTGCCACCGTAGCCGACCGTTCCGTCGCACTGCTCCCGCTCGCAAACGCTGCAACCCTCGACCAGGGCATCGATGGGACCCGTCTCGCCGACCACCAGCCATTGATGGGCTCGCAGCGTGGCGTTCGTGAACGCCCAGGTGTTGATCACCAGCGGGAGGGCTTGATCAGTTCGGTGAGCCTGAATCAGGATCGCGGCCACTAGCAGAAGAATTCGCCTCGGCGACGCCATCGCACTCCCGTGACGAGGATGAGTTCAGTATAGGTTGAGTTACAATCTGTCTGGCTTTGCAGTTATTGTTCGTTCGTGCTTTTCGAGTGCTTATCAGTAAAGAGAAGAATGCCGACTGGCAGATCGCAGTCAATCTATCTCTGGATGAACACGATAGATGTGGTGTTTATTGTAATATTGTGGGCAGTTGTGGACCGATAATAGTGGTATGAGTTTGCTGGGGGTTGTGTCAGCACTCTGTTGGTGTTTTGAATGTGCCGTTATCTAGAATTCAAGCCACAAAAATTTCTCTTGGTTCACACAATCTAAAAATCAAAAATCAACCAACTCATTATACCACAAATGTGGTCCAATTCAATACCCGCTGACTGGCAGCGAAATTATGGGAAAGTATAGTTTTATCAGACTTGGGTTATGCTGATACAGTTTATCTCAGTCCAGGGTGTTATGATGATTCCAACGACCTATTTTAGAATTACAGAGATCCTTGCAATCTTATTTCGAGTTCGCTGGGCATTGTCTAACCCCGCCTAAACATAGAAGCAACCACCATATGGATCCTTGATCTTTACTCAAATTTCAAATCCTCTCAAATTTTAAGAGTGCCGACCGAGATATGATCCCTAAACTTCCTGCCACCCTAATGCTTATGATTCCACATGCTGCGAATCAAAACAATACCGTCTACAATAACAATTTACACCAACTAGGTCACGCCTTTTTTGCCTATTTTCCCTTTAAAGCCCGGATCATGCCATACAAGTTTGCCGAAGGCACCAATTCGATCCGAAAATCGATTTAAAATGAAGATAATCTAAAATTCACAGAATTCTGGGTGGCTAATCAAGTTCAGAAACTAGTAAATTTTTTGAAAATTTATTTCTATTTTTTATAATTTTGAAATACTATGTTAAATTTTAAATTCGATTGAACTGAATTCGTTTTGACCACAACAAAACAATAAATTTAAGGTTGCATACACTATTTTTATCTATTATTTTCTTTTTTTTTTAGTTTTTAATCGATTTAATTGATTGAAAGCATACAAAAAACTGTTAGAAAAACATAATACATCGTTGCTATTCAAATGACAAAAAATTAAGCTTTTTTAAATATTTGAGTGCTGAAAAGACAGAATGCGTAGGTTTTGCGTGAGACATTGCGTTTATTGAAATGTTAGCGACGAATTATGCCAATCTCGATTTCAATCCTCTTCTTAAGATTTGTTGACTTCGAATAGTCTCATTTTACTTAAGGGGGCCATTCTGCCACCCCCCCCCCCCCTGGCCCTATCGTAAATCTGATGAAATTGGTGCGTTTTTTTACTAATTTACCTTTTTTAATTTGTTTAAGCTACGTTGGATCTCGGACAACGATTATGTGGATGCGAGCATTTTCTACAAGAATGGCAACGATTGTCCACGATTCATACAAAAAAATATTTGGGAGGGGGGGTCTGAGATTTTAAAAAAGTGTCCACGTGGTTTATGGATGGTCCCTAACGTTTTGAAAACACGAAGCAAATTGTGTGATTAAAGTTATTTCAAATATGTTCTAAGAATTTGTCTCTTCAAACATTTCTAATCTAATCTAATCAATATTAATAATTACAATACATCCGAGATCACCCGAAAATGTAATGCAAAAATTAAAGCGGCCAGCCCTACTGCGTTGTTTCTACCGGTGAGAGGATTCTGTGAACGGATCACATTCCACAGAATCTACAGGGGAGGAAGGATGCGTGGACATACCGTTCCAAACGCTTTGGAACAAAAAAAAGTCTCTTCAAACATTTCGCATAAATTAAGGGGTAAAACCTGGAATCTTATCATACAGAATTTCTCATTGAAAAAAATTAAAAAAAAATGAATATTAATTAAAAAATTTAATATCAACATTTACAATATTAAAAAGGGAAGTTGGTAAAAAGATTGTTTAAAGCAAATTCCTAGATATTTTTCTAAATTCTTCGAATTTTAAATTATTTATCTTTAACATTTTGCCATTTCCGGTTGAAATGAAGTATCAAAAACTATACGTTTGCCAATTTTAAAAAAATTGCATTAAAATTATAAGCATTGTGCAGGCCAAGGATTGATACCTAAGAGCATGCAATGGTACTGATCTTGTTGCGTTCTCTTCGGTTGACGTCCATGTAAGGAACATCCTGGAAGGAGCGCAACTAACTACATCCGTAGTTCTATTAGATCATCCGAATTATCTTGATCAGAACAGTATAATCTAAGCTTGTTTTTTTTTATCTCGTTTTATTAACTATTGTCTAATTTTACCTCTAATATCTAATAGCTTCTCATTTTTATTCTTTAAAATACGCTCATCATTCTCTTACTGTTGATTCTTGATTTTTTATAAAATATATTCTATTTAACTGTCTATTGTTTTCAATCTTCACCCTTTTTTTCAAACAAGTGAGTTTTGAGTTTTTTTTATAGAATGATTAAAGGATTAACACAAATATTACTGTGAATACAAAGAGACGAGTTGTTCCTTTTAATTACTAAATATTACTATTGTACTTTTGAAAAACTTTTCTAAAATGCTTAGGACCAAAATATTGTAACAAAACACCGCGACAAAAGAAATAGCAACAGATAAGGCTGGTACAAATATTTTTAAAAGTTTTTCCCCCCCCCCCCCCCCCCCTTCAAAATTGGCCCGAAAAATCAGGGGGCAAAAAAATATTTTTGCAATTCCGTCGTGAAACTATTTACTTTTCCTGTCATTCTTGAGCGACGAAATAGCCTACTTTTCTGTACCAAAAATAACAGAATCGAATAGCAACACTTTTCAAAATAAATGCTGAAAAGTTCTACTTTTCAGCACTCAAATGGGTGCTGAAAAGTTGAACTTTTCAGCACTTGTTTCGAAAAGTAACACTTTTCAACATTTTTTTGATTTAAACGATTTATTGACAAAATACATGAAAATTTGACATAAAATTTCACTCGATGTGTGTTTTTTGGAATTGCAAAAAATGTTGTATGAAACTCGTTGCAAAACTTGATTATTTCAGCACTCTTCGTATTTATCCAACTCGGTGAACCTCGTTGGATAAATGTACGACTCGTGCTGAAAAAATCCTCTTTTTGCAACTTGTTGCATAAACTACTATTTTACAATAAACTTCAAAATTTCAATGAAAATTCAAGTGCAACCAGCTGAAATCAAATTAAAATACATTCTCCTGCGTTTAAAATAATTTTTAGCATGTTTGGAATTATTAAAAAATCTCAAGATTTTTTGAAAATTTTCGATGCAAAATCTTTTTTTTCGATACAATTTTTGTTTTCATGAAATCTTAGATTTTTTGAAAACTAATGATTGCAAAACAACTGAACTAGTGTAAAATGCATTTTAAAACACTTTTTTCATTTAAATGTGAAGATTATGGCTTGTTATTTAATTTTTTATATTTTTTTTATTTTTTTGCCCCCCCCTTGACCTCGGCCAGGGCCGAGGGACAAAAACTTTTTTAAATATTTGCATCGGCCTAAACACGACTCAACAACAGGGGAGATTTCAGGAGAAAACAATACACAGTTAATAAAAATTAGTTTTTGAATTCAAACTAAAAATATAACAGTTTTTGCTTTAATGAAAGTTGATAGGCACACTATAGATGGTTAGGCGCCTTTATTTACTTACATCTTCAAACCCTACGTAATTTACCACGAGCTTCATACAATTTTTTTTCAATTCCGAAAAATACCCTTTGAATGGAATTGTAAGTTAAATATTCACATATTAAGTCGATTAAATAAAAAAAGTAACAAAAGTAAATCTTTCCAAGTTCCTGGGGGGAATTTTTCAGCATTTGTATTGAAAAGTGCTTCTATTTGATTCTGTTATTTTCTGTTAGGAAATGTAAGTAGTTTCACAACGGAATTGCAAAAATATATTTTCAATGGTTTTGAAATCACAGTTTTTTTAATTCAATTTAGAAGTTGGTCGAATGAAACATATTTCAGGTCCGTCAATTTTTTGAGACATTTTTTTATGTTTGAAAATATTTGTAAGAGTTTGAATTTGAGTTTTTCCTGATGAATTGGCTTTTTTAAATTTTATTCCCAAACTAAAAAATTAAAAAAAAGTACGTCTTAAAAGGAACTAAAATTTATTTTATGCAGCCTTGCTTTCTTATTTTTTAATACACTAACGTCACCTTTAAGTTAAAAAAAATAAATTTAATTTTCTTTTGTTATTTTAAATTTGAAACAATAATTTCAGAGATCCCAGAATTTCTTTTCTTAAAATATAATTTCTTCAAAAACAAAATTGAAGTAAGATATGGCTTCGAAGGCCGGAGATTGGGGACACCTGACTTAGACTGTTTTTTGAGCATTGTGATAACATTTCCTTAGTAAAGAAAGAAGGCAATCAGCAGGGATGTCATCAAATTCATCTTAAAACCTTTACTTTAATCGCTTTAACAGTATATTTTCCGCAACCTCGTTTTTTTTGTTCAAGGGTGGAGCAAAAAACCAACAATTAAAATAAAAAAGGCATCCTGCTCTTTGCTTACATCATGCTCACTCAAATCCCTTCTCTGGATTTATCTTTTTACGTTTAGTTTTTTTTAAGTATATATATTATATATATTAACGCGCAGCACCTTCTGCATTTTTTTTGTCTCTCTTAAACCACTCGGGCCGGGCGTATGTGATGCAATTCCTGTTTCTATGTTACTCTGTGTTTTGTTAAATTGTTTTACGCACTTTTAATTACTTCGAGCATTTGCACAATCAATCTCAGTGTCTTCTTCCGCTTCCGCCTGGGGAGGAGGGGGTTTGGAAAGTTGTGTAAAGGGGAAACGTATTTTGTTTAAACTTTTCAAGTTTTCTTTTTGTAATTAAGGTATATGACACGGGGGGAGGAGCAAGGGAAAAAAATGCGAAATAAATACCTCAATCGTTCTGTAGTTGCATAGTTTCGCTTTCTTTAATATATAGTATTTTTCATCTTTATGTATAGAGTGTTCAGTTCACCCGGACGAACTTTGTGTTGTTGCTACGTTTGCTGTTTTTTTTTGTTTGCTTAATTTGCATAACTTTCGCTAGATTGATTTGATTTGTTCGAAAACACAAAAGTTTCAACACGCAAAAGCCAAACCTCTTCTTCTGTAAATATATCGCTCCTTAATGTGTGATTTTCTGTTTTTTTTTGTGGGTGTTTCGCCGTTTATGTGTCAAAAACTGGATGGAATTTTGTTTTACCTTTCCCTAGTCCGGTGATCCGCGCGAGAAAAGCCAATCGTTAGAGTTTAAAAGAGAACCAAGCTGCGATCTAACAACTCTCTGTAAGGGTAAGTCATGTGGTGACTATTTTATGTTTGTTTTGCACTTCTACTAGTTTAAATTGTGGCGTGATTGTGGGACTGACAGGGGGAGAATAGTGTTACAACCGTTTGTTTGCTTGTTCTAGCTTTTTTGTTTTTTTTTTTTTCTCTAAGTAGTAGATTGACATGTTTGCGGGGGAGGAGGGAGGAAAGATTATCTCTTTTTTTGTCTCAACATCTCTGGAATTGAACTGTGGCTTGCGTGTTTATCGTTGTATAAGTTTGTTTTGCTTGTTTGTCTGTGGTTGGCTGTTTGTTTTCTAAAACTTGTTTGAGCATTACTCAAAAAAAGTCGGTAACAGCGAAATAAAATTTCCTCATTTCTCTTGTTAAACCTGATTGGGAAGTTGAAAATGATTGTTTCATTAAACTTAAAAGTAAAGACTAACACTAGGTTCAGCTACAGTGATGCTATTGTTGTTCGCTACTCGCTCTGGAAATTGTTTTTCTTGCTTTAAATCTTAAACTGTCTTACGTATCGATAAAAAGTAGTGCCTGTCTACCTTATTTGGTAGTTAAAAAAACTTAATTCGAAAAAAAACACATCTTCGGTTACGTCTTTAAAAAACGAGGGGGCGCGGGAATTGTAAATAAAAAACCGTACAAATACAATGATCTTCGACATCCGACTATCCGCGCACGACGACAAAATGCTATTGTCAAATCCTCTCCTCACTCTCTCTCTCACTCTTACCCTCTAGCTATTTCTCAGCTGTCTCGCTCGCGCGCGAAATTTGGCCAACTCGTAATTGCATCGTCGCCTCCAATCTTCTAATCTTAACCTTTCCAGCGGAGGCCCCCGGGAGCGAGCGGAGCGTCGCCCCCCGTGGCCCTTTTGTCAATAAATACAGGTTTATAGGTTATGTACGACAAACCTCTTGGTGGTCCGGAAGAATCGGATCCGATCCGGCTTAGTTCTTCACCTTGGCGTCCGTTTCGCCCCGTTTTCTTCGCTTGTTCAGCAGGGCGTTGTTTGAGCTGTCCAGGTTTTTGATGTGCATCTGGAAAAGGGCAAACAAGTTTTGGAAATTTATGTATATACTGTTTTTTTCATCATTTTCTGCGGGAAATTAACTAATTTTTTTAATATTTGTCATATTAAAAGTAAAATAAAAGCTCAAAATTTCCGCCAAAAGTCGTAAATTTTTTTTCTCAGATTCCTTAATTCTTAAATTTCTAAATTGAAAAAAAATAATCAAATTTCAAAGTCCATAAATTATTATTCCTAATTTTTTTAAATTCTTAAGTTCTAAAATTCTAAAATTCTGAAGCTCTGAAACTCTGAAATTCTGAAATTCTGAAATTCTGAAATTCTGAAATTCTTAAATTCTTAAATTCTTAAATTCTTAAATTCTTAAATTCTTAAATTTTTAATTTCTTAAATTCTTAAATTCTTAAATTCTTAAATTCTTAAATTCTAAAATTCTAAAATTCTAAAATTCTAAAATTCTAAAATTCTAAAATTCTAAAATTCTTAAATTCTTAAATTCTTAAATTCTTAAATTCTTAAATTCTTAAATTCTTAAATTCTTAAATTCTTAAATTCTTAAATTCTTAAATTCTTAAATTCTTAAATTCTTAAATTCTTAAATTCTTAAATTCTTAAATTCTTAAATTCTTAAATTCTTAAATTCTTAAATTCTTAAATTCTGAAATTCATAAATTCATAAATTCTTAAATTCTTAAATTCTTAAATTCTTAAATTCTTAAATTCTTAAATTCTTAAATTCTTAAATTCTTAAATTCTTAAATTCTTAAATTCTTAAATTCTTAAATTCTTAAATTCTTAAATTCTGAAATTCTGAAATTCTGAAATTCTGAAATTCTGAAATTCTGAAATTCTGAAATTCTGAAATTCTGAAATTCTGAAATTCTGAAATTCTGAAATTCTTAAATTCTTAAATTCTTAAATTCTTAAATTCTTAAATTCTTAAATTCTTAAATTCTTAAATTCTTAAATTCTTAAATTCTTAAATTCTTAAATTCTTAAATTCTTAAATTCTTAAATTCTTAAATTCTTAAATTCTTAAATTCTTAAATTCCTAGATTCTTAAATTCCTAAATTTCTGAATTCTTAAATTCTTAAATTCTTAAATCATGAAATCATGAAATCATTTTATTCTTAAATCAATAAATTCTTAAGCTCTTTATTTTTTAATCCTAAAATTAGGCTGGTTAACATATTTTTAAAGGTTCTTTTCACCACCCTTTCCCCCCACCCCCCTTCAAAATCGGCCCGAACAATCAGGGAGCAAAACTAAAATTTTCAAAGCGCTTGAATTTCAAATAAAAATTTAAATGAAATCTGCTGAAATCAATTTGAAATGCATTCCCCTGGGTTCAGAATCAGTTTTGGTTGATTCAACAATATTTTGATTTTTTGAAAATTTTCGATGCACGGGAAGCAAAAAGTTTTTTTTTTTGCAATTTTTTTTTATCAAATATTACATTTTTTGAAAACTAATGATTGCAGAACAACTGAACTAGTGAAAAACGCATTTTAAATCACTTTTATTTTTATTAAAGTGTTGATACTATAGCTTGTTATTTCAAGTTTTATCTTTTTTTAAGAACATACAAAAGAGTTTCATAACAGTTGATAATATTCAGAACGCAGAATCTTGGAACGCCGGTCAAATTTATTTTTGCTAGGATTAAGTATACCAGAGGGAAAAGGCAAAACAAAAATATTGGCAACAGTGAAATAAAAAAATAGAAATTTCAACATTTATAAATTTAGACAAAAAACTGAATCAAATTTATATAAAAAATAAATAAAAAAAACATTTAAAAAATTTAAAATTCCCAAATCTTGAGATTTGAAAATTAAAATACAGTTCGTACTCGATGATCATCATCAAATTGTCACTTAGAAAAATCGAACACCCAGAACTGGGCATCGGCATACGAGAGAATAAAGAGCACGATTCGGTAGTAAAATGGTACTGTGTGCGGACTGAGAGGATAAATCCCGAAATAACCGAGAGTACTCTACTCATGGGTTCATCTTCAAAAAAAAGTTCATCCATAAAAAAAAGTACCGGTACGGAGACTCGAACCCAAGACCTTCGGCATATTGAACCGTGCCTTTGCCGTATGGGCCACCGTGGTTCGGTGACAAAGTGGCGGTCATGTGTCCATATAAGCCACTCAATAGGATGAACTGTTCCAATGAACGAATGAACACGCGAAAGGACTATACTCTCGCAAAATATCACTTTTCTCACGTTTCTTTTCGTGAGGACTATCCTCTCGTTCTTTAACTTTGGGTGAAGCATTAATATATTATTTTCTTCTCAAAATTTCTCTCACCTAAAAAATGAGTCCAAAATGTTCTAAAGTTATCAGATTTTTTGTAATCCTAGATGTGTGTGTGTGTGTGTGTGGCCCAATCCAATACCCGCTAACCGGTAGCGAAATTATGGGAAAGTATAATTTGTATCAGACTGTGTACATGCCGAATGCTGATACAACTTATCTCAGTCCCGGGTATTAGGTGGTGATAGCCCTCGCGCTGCTTCCAACGACCCATTTCAGAATGACAGAGCTCCTTGCGGTCCAATTCCGAGGTCGCTGGGCATTGTTCGGCCCCGCCTAAACATAGAAGCAAGCATCTGAAGGAAACTCGATCTATATTTAGACTTCCAATCCCTTTAGGCAAATCAGGGATCAGCGCGTATTTAATAATATGAGAAGAAGAGATAACATGTTTCAACACTACGGATCAATTCACTGCTAAAGTTTAACCTTCTGATGGCTGACTGCTTAGCGTCCCAGACCACCAATCCAAAGGTGTGAGTTCGAATCCCACCTGATTCATTTTAGTTTTTATTATTATCATATTAAAATTCCTGATTCCAAATTTCAAAGGTACCGACCGGGATTTGATCCCTGAAGCTTCTGCTTGGGAGACCGAAGCCGTAACCATTAAGCCACGGAGCCGGTTAGATTTTTTGTAATCCTAGATGGTGACAAAAATGGTAGCATTTAAGAATTCTGCAGTTTTTCATTTCACCCAGAATTGAAGAATTCTGTAGTTCTTTTTTCAAGGTCCAAAATATTAGAATTTTAGAACTTAAGAATAGAGGATTTTGAAAATCGGGACCGTGGTGTAGGAGTAAGCGTGGTTGCCTCTCACCCAGTCGGCCTGGGTTCGTTCCCAGAAGGTCCCGGTGGCATTTTTCGAGACGAGTCTAACCAAGCTAGAGGGTTAGGTCGTTAGCTCAGTCCGGGTGTAGGAGTCGTCTCCCTGGGTCCTGTCTCGGTGGAGTCGCTGGTAGGCAGTTGGACTCACAATCCAAAGGTCGTCAGTTCGAATCCCGTGATGGATGGAAGCTAAGGTGTAAAAAGAGGTTTGCAATCGCCTCAACAATCAAGCCTTCGAACACCTAGTTTCGAGTATGAATCTCGCAATCGAGAACGCCAAGGCAGTGCTGTAGAGCAAATAATTTGATTTTGAAAAATAAAATTATTGTTCTCTTTATTGTTTTTTTTCGTTTTAACCTTTTAAATTTCTAATTTCTTGAATTTTGAAATTTTTTAAATGTTGAATTTATTTTTTTTTTTTAGTTTAGAACTTTTGATTTTATAAATTTTGAATTCAGAAATTCCGGATCAATTAAATTTTGGAATCTTTGAATTTCAGAAAATTTGAATTTTTAATTGCTCTAATTTTTGAATGTTTTGATCGTTCTCTTTTTTCCTCAAGAATGTTAAAATTAAGAAAAACAAAATTCTACGGGTTAAATCCCATCTAAAATTCAAAGGCGGAGGCCAGCTTCTGTTTAGTCACAAGCCCCTATTTGGGATTTGTGCACAGTACGCTCACCGGAACATGTCCCAATAATCACACTAATTGCTGATAATATTTCTCTTATTAACCTGAAAGTAATTCTATTTCTCTCAATTATCAGGATGGCCACCCGCGCCGTCCGTAACAACCCCGCGTTTCTTGCGCCTATGTTATCGGGCAAAAATTCTAGTTACTGGGTATGAAATTACCACAATTCAGGTTCAACTGATTTAACAGCTTTTTCTAGGTTAATGATTTATAAATTTTGTTAAATGTCAAATTAAATTAAGTCTTACCTGATCGTAATCCACTCGCATGTTGGCGAGCGATCGGGTCATCTCTTCCTGCACCTCCGGCCAGGTCTCTTCACCCTCCTTCAGCACTCGCTCGGTGTGCAGTGGCGTCTGGGGCACTTCCATGTACAACTACAAATTACAAAACAGAATTTAAATGATTTTCACCCAAAGTTGGATTGCTTCAAGTGTGATTACTCACCCGAACCCACGGATTCTTCATGACCTGATCGATGGTCAGCCGCTTCTCGGGCTCGACGCTGAGCATGCCCTTGATGAGATCCTTCGCGGCCTGGCTCACGTTCTGCCACTCGGGGTTCGGGAAGTCGTACTGGCCGGTCCGGATGCGGGTCTTCATTCCCGGGGAGATGGCCAGCCCGTGGTTGGAGTAGAACGGCGGGAAGCCGCACAGTCTGTGGGAAGAAATGGTGTTTAGTTAAATTTATTTAGTAAAACAAAAAAAATTAAAATCTTACAGTATGTACATGATGACGCCGAGCGACCAGATATCACAGCTCTTGTCGTACTTTTCCGGCCCGAGGACCTCCGGCGCGACGTAGTACGGCGTGTAGCAGGGCGTCTGCAGTGTGTCCTTGACGAACGTTTCCTTCGAGAAGCCAAAATCGGTCAGTTTGAGGATGGCGTTCGGGTGGGGCGACGTGTACAGCAGATTCTCCGGCTTGAGGTCCCGATGTGCAATGTTGGAATCGTGCAGGTATTTCACAGCGACACAGATCTCATGCATGATTTGGGCGGCCTCTGGAGGTGGGGGGTGCGGGCCACATTGAGGATGAATGGGTAGAATGGGGACAAAGCAGGAGAAGAGAGAACAAAAAAAGAAAGAAAGAAAATACATCAATAAGAGAGAGAGAGAGAGATAAAGTGAAAGAGAACAATAATAAAATACAATCATTTCCGTGTAGGAAGAAATCACTCAGAGAAGGGAGAATCAAGAAAGAGGAGTAAAGATTGTATCAAACACACAGCCACACACATTCGCACACACCGCGTTTGCATCGGAATGTCTAAAACTACATAAATTAGCAGGTGTTGCACAACAACACCAAGGGAGCGGTGCGGAGAAGGTTAGTTAAAGTGGTGAGATAAACACAAATAAACAGTCATGTTGTGGGTTGCGCTGCAAACCCCGGCGCGTTGATGGAAACAAACGGGGAAATGAAACTGCTCTCCCACCGGAATTGGAAACAACCGAGGAAAAATTCCATTCGGAAGAATCATTGTTCAATTGTGTGAGAGAGAGTTCAGGGAAAGGGTCAACCGTATAAAAATAATATTGAACATCAAACTGAATTTTATTTTTCCGGCTAAAAATTGGTGGGAGTTTCCCAATGACCAAAATAGGCATTTTGCAACATTGATTTGTCCATACAAGTTTGTATTCATACAATTTTGGCACAATTTATCTGTACATATTTAAACAAATCTCTACCTCGGGAAAGAATTTTCTGATCTATTTGGTTTCTTCACCAAAGTTGCAGGGTATTTTTTTTCAATAAAATTATTTTTATTAGGTACTTTTCGGTACTGGTTTTGACCGAGTCGGCTTTAAAAATGTAAGGGTATGGTGAGAACACAAACTAGTTCCAACTGACGGTATCTCGGCAACTATTGGTTCGATTTTCAATGACAATAAAAAAAAATGTCTATGAAATATTTTAATCTATCTTATAAAAATACTTTCAAAACTTCAAAGTCAGGCATTAAATTTTGAAAAGGCCAAAATATAAATGTTTAGCCGTCTGTAGCTGAGCAGTTCTCTAGGATTTCGGTCATTCGTTTTTTTTTTGTATTTTTTAATCCGACTGAAACTTTTTTGGCGCCTTCGGTATGCCCAAAGAAGCCATTTTGCATCATTAGTTTGTCCATATAATTTTCCATACAAATATGGCAGCTGTCCATACAAAAATGATACATTAAAATTCGTTATTCGCTCGAAGTGATTTTTTTTCAACCTTGTCGATTTGGTGTCTTCGGCAAAGTTGTAAGTATGGATACGGACTACACTGAAAAAAATGATACACGGTAAAAAATTTTTGGTAAAAATTAATTTAACTTTTTGTCACTAAAACTTGATTTGCAAAAAAACACTATTTTTATTTTTTTTATTTTTTGATATGTTTTAGAGGACATCAAATGCCAACTTTTCAGAAATTTCCAGAATGGGCAAAAAATCTTTGACCGAGTTATGATTTTTTGAATCAATACAGATTTTTTCAAAAAATCGAAATATTGGTCGCAAAAATTTTTCAACTGTATTTTTCGATGTAAAATCGAATTTGCAATCAAAAAGTACTTCAGTAAATTTTTGATAAAGTGCACCGTTTCCAAGTTATAACCATTTTTAGGTAACTTTTTTGAAAATAGTCGCAGTTTTTCATTTTTCAAAAATTGTGCCCATGTTTGCCCACTATTGAAAAAATATTTTTGAAAAGCTGAGAATGGGCGTAATATTGAATGTCTGGCCCGTTTGAAATGTTAGTCTTGATTTTAAATTTTTGAAAATATTTTTTTTCGAAAAGATCGGAAAATTTCACGAATGTATCATATTTTTACATTGTAAATCGGACCATTAGTTGCTGAGATATCGACATTAGAAAATTATGGGTTTCCTGTTTTTTAACCTTTGCATGGCAATATCTCAGCAACTAAGGGTCGTATCAACAAAGTCCGAAAAAGCAAAATATAGAGAATTTTCTCAGCTTTTCAAAAATATTTTTTTCAATAGTGGGCAAACATGGGCACTATTTTTAAAAAATGAAAAACTGCGACTATTTTCAAAAAAGTTACCTGAAAATGGTTATAACTTGGAAACGGTGCACTTTATCAAAAATTTACTGAAGTACTTTTTGATTGCAAATTCGATTTTACATCGAAAAATGAAGTTGAAAATTTTTTGCGACCAATATTTCGATTTTTTGAAAAAATCTGTATTGATTCAAAAAATCATAACTCGGTCAAAGATTTTTTGCCCATTCTGGAAATTTCTGAAAAGTTGGCATTTGATGTCCTCTAAAACATATCAAAAAATAAAAAAAATAAAAATAGTGTTTTTTTTTGCAAATCAAGTTTTAGTGACAAAAAGTTAAATTAAAACTCACCAAATTTTTTTTTTACCGTGTATCATTTTTTTCAGTGTAGTCCATATCCATACCTACAACATTGCCAAAGACACCAAATCGATCAGAAAATTCCTTCAAAAGATACAGATTTTTGAATTTTCACATATCATTTTTGTATGGACAGCTGCCAAATTTGTATGGAAAATTATATGGACAAACTAATGATGCAAAATGGCTTCTTTGGGCATACCGAAGGCACCAAAAAAGTTTCAGCCGGATTAAAAAATACAAAAATTAAAATTAAAGAAAAAAGACCGATTCCGTATAGAATTGCTCACTTTTAACAGACATTTTTCAATATTTTTGTTACTTTATATTAAAAGCCCAAACATTTAAAAATGTGTAAAACATTTTCAATACAGTTTACAAGTATTTGCCTGTTATCATGTAATAAAAAAATGTTTGAAGCAAATTATTTTTCTAAATTTTTAAATTTGGAAAAAGGCATAATAAAATGAATATTTTACCAACAACTATTTATTTTGCTAATGTTTTATGCGTACATCAAGGATACTTAAATTTCAAAATTGCAATTTTGTTTTTTTTTGCTTTGAGGAACGGAACTAAAAACTGAGATACAGCCTTGCAATTGATTTTTTTTAAATATATTTCCGAAATTAATTATTCAACATCAACATATTTACACCAACTTATTTTGAAACATTTTAAAGATTTTTTGAAGCAGTTTCAAACTTAATATTATTGTTATTAAGGTATATATTTTGATGATATTTCCGAAACATTTAGTTTAACATATTTAGACCGTTTTATTTTAAAATATTTCCAACATTTTCCCTAAACATCTTCAACATTTTTTTTAGTATTTTTTTCTAATAATTTTAAAAGTTGGTCGTCGTTGATCATGGCCGTTCATGGTCACCCGCGACAGACACGGACGACGAAACAAAGAGAAACGCAAAAAGTAAATTTTTCAAAACTTTTTTTTCGTAAAATCGCAATTACTAGTGATGATTACAAGCAAACCCCTTATATTTATATATCAAAATGTTTGTAATTATCTACTCTACACCTTTGTAGTACATTGTTACACTCTAAAAAATAACCCTGCAAAGTTGGAAAAACACGAAATCTTAAAATAAAATTAAATCCAAATGAAAAAATGATCCTTCTAGGTTATTCCAGATTCAAAATGTACATTAATCTTCTATATATATAACAAATTTCGACGGTTTTGTTCGAACGCGAATCAGTTCAATACGGATCGAGGTGCTCTTTGTTGCGTTGGGTTCGTCTAAGCCCAAGGAAGGTTCTTACGACAAAAAGTGGCAACTTTGGCCACTCTGGAACCGATTCCGGAAAATCTGCAGATTGTATGGAAAAAGTTGCGTAAAATCAAATTTTGATCATAGGAGGCTGATTAGGAAAGAGCTAAAAACGTCAACAAACGAAAAAAGGAAAAGACGAAGTTTTTCGGGTGAGGCTTGTTTCCCATAAAACATTACATGTTCCAAAAAATGTTACAGTTGAATTACGAAAAATGGCAGAGTTTAAAAAATCTTTTTGCAGTTCCGTCGTGAAACTACTTACTTTTCCTGTCATTCTTGAACGACGAAATAGCCTACTTTTCTGTACCAAAAATAACAGAATCGAATAGCAACACTTTTCAAAATAAATGCTGAAAAGTTCTACTTTTCAGCACTCAAATGGGTGCTGAAAAGTTGAACTTTTCAGCACTTGTTTCTAAAAGTAACACTTTTCAACATTTTTTTGATTTAAACGATTTATTGACAAAATACATGAAAATTTGACAAAAAATTTCACTCAGTGTGTGTTTTTTGGAATTGCAAAAAATGTTGTGTGGAACTCGTTGCAAAACTTGATTTTTTCAGCACTCTTCGTATTTATCCAACTCGGTGAACCTCGTTGGATAAATGTACGACTCGTGCTGAAAAAATCCTCTTTTTGCAACTTGTTGCATAAACTACTATTATATTGTTTTTTTTTCGGTGAAAAATACGTTTTGTTTTGTGATTGTAGGTTGTAGGGTTACTAATTAGGGGTCGTTGAACTCGAATTGTGTATTAAAGTCTCTCCATTGGAGACCCTTCGAATAATAAAACTGATACTAAAAATTAGTATTTGATTTTTTCTAATTTAAAAAAATATATTTAAATTTGATTTGCTTTCTTGTATTAATTTTAAGATCCAAGCACGAAAACCTAGAATAAGACCACAACAAAGTAAATGAAAACTTTAAAAATAGTTCAAGGCCGTAGACCCACATACGGGGGGGCTGAGCAGCGTAACACGAAGAATGCCTCCCACCCTAAAAGGTTAGTTCACAATTACAGCAGGTCAAGAGGCAGGGTTGTGTTGTGTTGGGGGCCACTGACGTAATTCTAATCTTTTCCTTTTTTACACAAATTCTACAGTTACAAACGCACACACACACACACTCACTGGAAATTTCTGCTCTGCAATTCTAATCCACTTTACCTCGTTCGGTGAATGGTCCGTCCTGGCGTTCCTGGATGCGCTGGAACAGTTCGCCACCGAGCATACTGGAAAACAGGAAGAAGAGGAAGAAAAACGGGTTAAAAACCGGAAATAACACAACAATTAGTTTTTCCCGGCCCACGTGACTGTCTGAAGGGGGAAGGTGTGGGCTTCAGCCTACAGTTAAAAATAACCTGAAATTGTTTACAGATTTTATGTCATGAAAAAAGTGTAATTTTACATAGAAATCATGTAAATTTACTTCGTTTTTGAAGTGATTGCCATTTTTAGCCACTAATTGTCAAATTTCATAAAAATAACTTTTTTTCACCTTAATCTTTTTTTTTCAACTGTGTAGATGGCGCTTTTTGTGTTTTTTATGGCGTGGTGCTTTTTTTGGCGCATAAGTTTAGTAACTCGTAAAAATAAACATGATGGACGATATGGAAACCCAGCGAAAAGGTTGCCAGCTGACCTGGCGTTTACACGGCGGGACGAAGGTTGCAATCAGCATATTGATTTGACCGTTTAGGGAGAGGAAAAACTAGGTCTAGGGGAGGTTTAGGCAAATGTTGTGCCCAAAAAAAAATTTTGGGTTGTTGGAAAATAAGAATCCGATTTCAGATTTCCATATTTCAAAATTAAATCCAGAAAAAATACTAGAAAAATGAATTGGTAGATGTGAAATATTGATGTTCCACTTTTTTAAGGGGATAAGGGAAATTCTCCACGGCATTCCCAAATAAGTTTGGCTGTTTTTGAGATGGTTAAGGTCTGGGATATGTCTGAACAAGCTTTACGACCGTTGACATAATATTGTTAAGTCTTTTGAGAAAGTTTTTATCTTTTTGGTGTCTTACTTTGAAAATCAAATTTGTAATTTAGGAAAAAAATAGAAACAAAGAATTCGGTGATACCATACCATATAAATTTAAAACAAAACCAACAATGTCCACTCTCATCTATCATTTTAACAACCCCTCGCTCTGACAACCTTCAGTCAACTGTGTAAGCTTGCATGTTACACAAACATCGCTCCTCGCAGATATGGGTTATGAACGATAAAACGGTTTGCAGTTATTATTTTTTTTGCTCTCTATCACACCTGCCTGAAGCGTACTGAGTGTAGATGTTTTTACGACGCGACGCAAAACTGTATCAACAACTGATCGTTTATCAAACATATGTTAATTTGTGCAACTGAACTGTACAATATATTTGAAGTGGGCGAAAAAAAAGCTACGATTTACAAATAATTTCGCTACAGAGATATAGTTTGTTGCTTTTGGATCAACCTTAAACTATTGGCCGAAATCATCAATTCATGATGCAACAATGTAGTCTATCGTCTTGGGATTGCACGTGGAACAGCCCCAGACCCTTTAAATATCACTCTAGTCATAATAGAAGTGATCCTGTGTAAAGGAGACGAAATTGTACTTTCGTTGTTTAATTTTTTTTATCTCAAAATCAATTTTATAATTTGAATTAAATTTTATAAATTATTATCTCGATTTTGAATTTCTACAATTTTCCAATTCCTTAAAAGTGCAAGTGAAATAAGCACCAGGTAACAACAACATTATCCCGTCCCCCCATAACCACCCACAGCCACCCATAAAAGATCATCAAAATTACCATTCCATGACGACCAACAGGCACCGGTTGCCGCTGTAGCTGTTCTCGTACACGTCGATGATGTTTACGATGTTCCGGCAGCCGCTGGCGCGCCAGTGCAGCTCCACCTCGCGCCGGGCCTTGGCGTTGTCGTGGAGGACCTGTCGAAGGGAGAGAGGGTGAGACGAAACGGAATTAAATTTTGGGTGAATGAATTTTGACACTTTTGTGAGGGCGTATAATGTCAACTTTAATTTAAAGGAAAACATTACAGGTCACTGAGCATTAAACTCTTCTAGAGTTTTATTTGAAAAGGTCCTATAAAGATAGGGAATCCTTCATCTTATTAGATCTTAAAATAATACTTTTCAAATTCAGGATTTTAAAATTTTAGAATTTTATAATTTTAGAAGTTTATAATTTTATTTTTTATTTGCGTAGGTATTTCGTATTTATTGAGCAGCCCAGTATTTTTGTATTTTGAATTTTAGAATAACTAATTTTAACTATTACGGAATTTAGGATTATTTTATTTAAAAGAAATTAATACTTTAAGATTTAGTTTTTTTAAATAAGAATATTAAAAAAAAATCAAATTTTGTTTTTTAGACTTTTTGGATTTTCGAAATATGAAACTTCAGAAATTTTTAAATTTTAGAGTTTTGGAATTTTAAACATATATAATTTAAAAAATTTAAAATCAAGACTTTACCAATTTCGGAATCTAAGAATTTGAGAATTTAAGAATTTAAGAATTTAAGAATTTAAGAATTTAAGAATTTGAGAATTTAAGAATTTAAGAATTTAAGAATTTACGAATTTAAGAATCTAAGAATTTAAGAATTTAAGAATTTAAGAATTTAAGAATTTAAGAATTTAAGAATTTAAGAATTTAAGAATTTACGAATTTAAGAATTTAAGAATTTAGGAATTTAAGAATTTAAGAATTTAAGAATTTAAGAATTTAAGAATTTAAGAATTTAAGAATTTAAAAATTTAAGAATTTAAGAATTTAAGAATTTAAGAATTTAAGAATTTAAGAATTTAAGAATTTAAGAATTTAAGAATTTAAGAATTTAAGAATTTAAGAATTTAAGAATTTAAGAATTTAAGAATTTAAGAATTTAAGAATTTAAGAATTTAAGAATTTAAGAATTTAAGAATTTAAGAATTTAAGAATTTAAGAATTTAAGAATTTAAGAATTTAAGAATTTAAGAATTTAAGAATTTAAGAATTTAAGAATTTAAGAATTTAAGAATTTAAGAATTTAAGAATTTAAGAATTTAAGAATTTAAGAATTTAAGAATTTAAGAATTTAAGAATTTAAGAATTTAAGAATTTAAGAATTTAAGAATTTAAGAATTTAAGAATTTAAGAATTTAAGAATTTAAGAATTTAAGAATTTAAGAATTTAAGAATTTAAGAATTTAAGAATTTAAGAATTTAAGAATTTAAGAATTTAAGAATTTAAGAATTTAAGAATTTAAGAATTTAAGAATTTAAGAATTTAAGAATTTAAGAATTGAAGAATTTAAGAATTTAAGAATTTAAGAATTTAAGAATTTAAGAATTTAAGAATTTAAGAATTTAAGAATTTAAGAATTTAAGAATTTAAGAATTTAAGAATTTAAGAATTTAAGAATTTAAGAATTTAAGAATTTAAGAATTTAAGAATTTAAGAATTTACGAATTTAAGAATTTATGAAATTAAGAATTTAAGAATTTTAAGAATTTAAGAATTTAAGAATTTAAGAATTTTAAGAATTTAAGAATTTAAGAATTTAAGAATTTAAGAATTTAAGAATTTAAGAATTTAAGAATTTAAGAATTTAAGAATTTAAGAATTTAAGAATTTAAGAATTTAAGAATTTAAGAATTTAAGAATTTAAGAATTTAAGAATTTAAGAATTTAAGAATTTAAGAATTTAAGAATTTAAGAATTTAAGAATTTAAGAATTTAAGAATTTAAGAATTTAAGAATTTAAGAATTTAAGAATTTAAGAATTTAAGAATTTAAGAATTTAAGAATTTAAGAATTTAAGAATTTAAGAATTTAAGAATTTAAGAATTTAAGAATTTAAGAATTTAAGAATTTAAGAATTTAAGAATTTAAGAATTTAAGAATTTAAGAATTTAAGAATTTAAGAATTTAAGAATTTAAGAATTTAAGAATTTAAGAATTTACGAATTCAAGAATTTATGAAATTAAGAATTTAAGAATTTAAGAATTTAAGAATTTAAGAATTAACATTTTTGTATAGACAATCAAACACTAAAAGTTTCATCCAAATCGGAGCACCTCGATACGACCTCTAGAACAAACCGAGCAGAATTTACAAATACAAAAAAAAATCACAACTTCTAAGAAATCGAAGTTTTTGCACATGAAAAAAAAATATCGTAATTCCGGATAGTATTTTTCTTTTTAACATGAAAGTAATTTTATCTCTCTCTATTATTTTATGTAATAAGATTGCCATCCACGCGAAATCTGGGTATGAGCAAATTTAGCCAGCAATTCCGCGCTATCCGCGCCGTCCGTAACAACCCTGGAAGGGTGTATGTTTGTTGAATATAATTGTATCTAAATAAATTAAACATTGCTGTATCTCGAAGCCACCGGGTCCGGTGGTTTAGTGGTTAGCGTGGTAGCCTATTACCCCAGTAGGCCTGGGTTCAATCCCAGATGGACCCGCTGGCATTTTTCGAGACGAGATTTGCCTAATCACGCCTTCTATCGGATGGGGAAGTAAGGCGTCGGTCCATTTGCGTAAAAGAGGTTTTGGGTGACTCATCACACATAACCTTCGGACGCCTAGAAATGAGCAGAGTTTGTGCAACAGAGACCACAAAAGTCCCGGGGGTCATTAAAGTGGATTGCTTTTGTTTTTTTTTTGTATTCCGAAGCCGTTACATTGTATAAAAAATTGTCAGTGACAAACTTGTAAGGATTGGACGACATCTCTGAAAAATATACGCCACCTCTATGAGATTTTTTGATTTTTCCGTTTTAATATCAAATTTCAAGATGATTTTTTTTTTGTTCCAGACACAAGATAAATTCAAAAAGGAGCAACTTTCCTAAAAAATACATAAATCATGAAAGTTTCTTGCTCTGATTTAGTGCATTTTTATTTGCTCAAACTACGACCAAAGAAGCCATTTTGTGTAATTGGTTCCCCCATACCAGTCTCCAATTTTGGCAGCTGTCAATACAAAACTAGTATGTAAATATTCGAAAATCAGTATCTAAGGAATTTTCTGACCGATTTGGTGTCTTCGACAAAGTTGTAGGTATTGGTGAGGACTATTCAAGAAATATAAGTACACGGTAAGGTTTTCATCGGCGATTTTTAACTTAAAAATTAAACATTGAAAAAAAAAAACCTTGAAACTATGGAATCAAAACTAACATTTCAAAAGGGCTAAATATTCAATACTATTTAACATAATTTGTTGCGACTGTAGGGCTTCCTTTTATTTTGTGTGTGTGTGTGCGTGTGTGCAACCAACCAAACGGGACCACGCGGTCGCTTCTTACAAATTGAGTTGTTTCCATGTATTTTTTTTAGATCTACATTCTATACATGCAAATAACTCGCATAGGCATTTGGAAGGTGTTAGCTCTGCCGAGCTTCGGTTACCCATTTCTACGCTGGCTAGCCGAGCGCGAGGTACTTCAGCTTTATCGACAAGCCCCGCCCTGAAGAACGTTTGGACCAATCGGATTCAAACGTTATTTAGAACTTCCGAACCCTTGTCAAATGGACAAGGACCCAGCGCGTATATAGTTGATAGTAACAGTATTCCTAATTCCAGTCATAGCTCACCAAGTCGCGATGGCCTAGTGATTAGCATTTTTGCTTACCAATCCAAAGGACGGGGGATCGAACCCCGACTCGAGCGACTTTGATTTTTCGTTCATGTTCAGAGTTTCAAGATTTATATTTCCTATACTTTCTCGTTGGGAGCAGATGGGAATCGAACCCAGGACCATTCGCTTACAAAGCGAACACCGTAACCAGTCAGCCACGGCCGCTCCTCTGTAGGGCTTCCTTTTATTTTAGTACAAAATTAAATATTTTAGAAAACAATGAAAAACAAAAAAGGGAAGTAGAGTTTAAAGAGACTAGACTTAAACTAGAGTTAAAAAAACAATAAGGAGTTTTTTTTTAAACTGTTCAATGTTTAATATAAAATCTACCGTAGAACATAAAAACTGCATTCCAGTTCGAATCGATTTCAATTGCGATATAAATTAGCTTGCGCGTGTCTAGGCCAATCTAAACTTCTCACGTGTTGCATTCCATCAACCTTCCGTTTGCAAACGAATTAGTCAGTCAGTCACCTAGTAGATAAAAATAACATGAAAAAGAGTAAAAGAAAAAACCACCCTGCCCCAGTCGGATAATTAACCGGCCAATTACATTTTTCTCCATTGAAAGCACTCTGTCTGACGCCGTACGTCACCAAAGGTGCTGTACTGTGCCAAAGTCAATCAATTGATTCTGACTTCGAACGCAGAACCCTTCTTGGCAAATAGTATTAAATCGTCGCGCAAAATGCCCGCAGTGTCGCTGCTGTGTCGTCGTGATTGACATCGTGTGCGTCGAATGTAATGAAAGTCCAATGGAAACTCTCCAACTCGACACGACGACCCACAAATCCATATTCATATATCGTTTTGCAGTCACCGGCTATTAGGGTACGGACAAGCAGACGAAACCTTTTTTTTAATCACTTTTTACGAGAGCCATCTAGTTGTGAAATCGAGCTGTGGTGAATTCAAGTTTGCAGTGGTGAGATTCCACGCTGTCAAAGTTAATTTGTTGAAATATGGTCCTTTTGTCTGTGCTTTTACAGTGTGCGAGGTTGGTTTGTGTGCTCACAAATGCTTGTGACACAAAGCTGTGCGAGGGTTAAAGAAAATCGCCAATGGCTAAATGATCAGGTCATAAGGTACCGTCACGTGGGGTGACTCAATCTTACTCCAAATATAGTTATTTTTAGATTGGTTAGAAAATTTTTACGAATACTGTGATTTAATTTTTTTTTTGAAAATTTTATCAAAGTTACCCCAACTTTCGATTTCTTACAAAATATCCCAAATATTAGTGCGTGTAGCGCCCGAAGTCGTTCGCTGCGACGTCTCGTAATTGTTTTTTAAGTGCCGTTTTAATTAATTATTACCAGCCAACCAGGGCAGAGACAGTTTCAAAGGCACTGCCCAGGCCTAAGGCAAATCTAATTCTTGGCTGCGTAATTATAGCACCATCAGACATGGTCTTCATTCGCAGACAGTCGGACAGATTCTGCTACTTGCTTAATTGTATACAGGATTATGTTGCTACTGCCGTAATTATGGGATTGTGAATGGTTACGAACAACGCGAAAGTCATTTGAGAAATATTCATTTCGAAAGCTCAAAAAGATATCATAATTCAACTGAAAAAAAATCCCCAGAAACTGAGACGAGTTAAAATAGGTCATACTTCTGTTCCGGAATTCTTTTTTCTACCTTATTTCATGCGGGTTTTACTCACGTAAACCTAGCAGCGGTCGGCCAAGTTCGGTCGTTTGCACATTCAATTTGTTTACGGTTCATGTTTATTTTGGATGCTCTCCCTCCGGTGTCTGGTCGGAACCAATTAAACCAGGTCCGGCGGAATTTTAGTTGCGGGTAATGATGGTTGTTAAGTTTTCTGTTGGGTTTTGAATTATGGCATAACGCATAACTTGGTTATTTGTAGCAAACTTTCAATTCCATAATTGAAATCAAGCTTTAAAAAAATAACCCCAAAAATGAGCGAATTCTATTAAATAGAAGTTTATGCAACAAGTAGTAAAATTAAGATTATTTCTAAACAAGTCGTACAACGAGGCTCTAGCAATTTGGATAAATACGATGAGTGCTGAAAGTATCTTCACTTGCCACGTGTTAGAGAGCAATTCTCTACGAAATCGGTCTTTTTTCTTCAATTTTAATTTTTGTATTTTTTAATCCGGCTGAAACTTTTTTGGTGCCTTCGGTATGCCCAAAGAAGCCATTTTGCATCATTAGTTTGTCCATATAATTTTCCATACAAATTCGGCAGCTGTCCATACAAAAATGATGTATGAAAATTCAAAAATCTGTATCTTTTGAAGGAATTTTTTGATCGATTTGGTGTCTTCGGCAAAGTTGTAGGTATGGATACGGACTACACTGGAAAAAATAATACACGGTAAAAAAAAATTTGGTGATTTTTTTATTTAACTTTTTATCACTAAAACTTGATTTACAAAAAAACACTATTTTTAATTTTTTTTATTTTTTGATATGTTTTAGAAGACATAAAATGCCAACTTTTCAGAAATTTCCAGGTTGTGCAAAAAATCACTGACCGAGTTATGAATTTTTTAATCAATACTGATTTTTTCAAAAAATCGAAATTTTGGTCGTAAAAATTTTTCAACTTCATTTTTCGATGTAAAATCAAATTTGCAATCAAAAAGTACTTTACTAAAATTTTGATAAAGTGCACCGTTTTCAAGTTATAGCCATATTTAAGTGACTTATTTGAAAATAGTCGCAGTTTTTCATTTTTTTAAATTAGTGCACATGTTTGCCCAGTTTTGAAAAAAATATTTTTGAAAAGCTGAGAAAATTCTCTATATTTTGCTTATTCGGACTATGTTGATACGACCTTTAGTTGCTGAGATATTGCAATGCAAAGGTTTAAAAACAGGAAAATTGATGTTTTCTAAGTTTCACCCAAACAACCCACCATTTTCTATCGTCAATATCTCAGCAACTAATGGTCCGATTTTCAATGTTAATATATGAAACAATTGTGAAATTTTCCGATATTTTCGAAAACAATATAGAGCAATTCTATGTCAAATAGGGAATCGGTTGTACTCGACCCTCTCCGATTTCAATGAAACTTTGTAGACATGTTATCCTAGGCATGTATAAGCCATTTTTGTGTATATGGAGCCAGTAACACTCGATAATGACATTTGAGAAGGGCGTACGTGTTTTCAATATTTTTGTATTTCGTGATTTAAATATTGCTGTATCTCGAAGCCGTTGCATTGTATCAAAAAGTGGTCAAAGACAAACTTGTAGGAAATTTGACGGGCTTTCCGAAAAAAATACACTGAAAGAAAAAACACTCCACTTTTATGAGATTTTTTGATTTTTAAGTTTTAAATTTAAATTTGAAGGTGAGCCCACGATTTTTTTTCGCTCAATTTTTTTGTGAAAATAGCCTAAGATGTTACAAAAAGACTCACGAAAAATGCAGGATGGAGCAACTCACCTAAAAAAATACAAAAATCATTTACTGAAACTGTTTTTTTGAAAAGTGCTCTAAACGTCAAAATTTTCAAAAGCCGAATACGGGAATCGATTCTCCAGACAATTTTACATTAATGTCTCCATATTGACCATTGTCCTACGTCCAATCCTTATGAAGTTACAGCGTTTTTAAAAATAAAAATGTTGAAAAAATAGGTTTTTTACCAAAAAGCTCGTCCAATTTCCCATTAGTTTTATCTTTGACCACATTTCAATTGGATGTATGGGCTTACAGATCGGAAAAAGCAAAATAAGAGAATTTTCTCAGCTTTTCAAAAATATTTTTTTCAAAGGTGAGCTAACATGTGCACAATTTTAAAAACTGCGATTATTTTCAAAAAGTTACCTAAATGGCTTTAACTTGAAAACGGTGCACTTTATGAAAATTTTACTGAAGTAATTTTTGATTGAAAATTTGATTTTACATCGAAAAATGAAGTTGAAAAATGTTTGCGGCCAATATTTCGATTTTTTGAAAAAATCAGTATTGATTCCAAAATTCATAACTCTGATTTTTTGCCCATTCTGGAAATTTCTGAAAAGTTGACATTTTATGTCCCCTTAAACATATCAGAAAATGGAAAAAATCAGTGTTTTTTGCAAATCAAGTTTAAGTGACAAAAAGTGAAATTAAAAATCACCAAAATTAGTTTTGCCTTGTATCATTTTTTTCATTGTAGACCTACAACTTTGCCCAAGACACCAAATCGATCAAAAAAATTCTTAAAAAGAAACTGATTTTTGAATTTTCATTTATCATTTTTGTATGGACAGCTGTTAAATTTGTATGGACAAACTAATGATGCAAAATGGTTTCTTTGGGCATAACGAAGACACCAAAAAAGTTTCAGCCGGATAAAAAAAAAAATCAAAAAAAAAATGAATGGCCGAAATCTGAGAGAATTGCTCAAAAGTTATTTTGAAAAATGTTACTTTTCGTGTATATCTTAGAAAGGGATTTTCTGGTCGATTTGGCGTCTTCAAAAAAATGGTTAGGCGCTTATACTTACATCAAACCCTACGCAATGTACCATCCCCGGCCGAGTTAAAATGCGTAACCGAAAAAGAAGGTGTGCATGCCTGGCACGAACACTCAATGCGTGTTCTAGCGAGTTGCTCGTACTGACTCAGAGCAAGGGTGAGATGTAGGTGTAAGGGCAGTGCGCGTATGTCGGGAACCTAGTGCTTAAGATCGGTCAAGGCCCGTTCTTACACTGAAAATAGCGAATTGCGATTTGGTGTCTTCAAAAAAATTGTAGGTCATTAGGACAAAAAGTAAAATTCCCAAGAACAGTATTTTTTTTTTGAGCGAGATTTTATGGACACTCTGCTTTATGCATCCCCATGAATTGAGAATATGCACAAACATTGTTGGTTGTTTTTCTGTATGATGGGTATTTTGTACAGATCTCATGAAATTAAATCATTTGAATTTGTGTCGCTAAATTCCATAACTTGAAATCATCAATTTCATCAATCGCAAAAAGTTGCAAAAAAAACCTGGGATTTCCCTCTGCCAAGTGCTAATTAGAACACGTAATGACAACCGGAATGAATCATCCAGTCGGGGCGCTATTTGATGCTCGCTTGAACTTGCTACGTCGATAACGCAACGAATGGCAACATATGCGCGCGCTGCTTTTAATCTTCAACAACAGGTCCCAGAGCAGCCCCCACACTAATGAGTCACCCCAAATGTAAACAAACGGGCGTGAGTTGCCTTTGCTTTGTCTGAGTCGCTTGTGATCTAATCCCACCACCACCGGCAGCTACTGCCACCTACCTTAAGTGCATACTTGGCACCGGTCTTCCGGTTGGTGCACTGAACCACCTTCCCGTTGATGCCGAGCCCGAGCACCGTGTTGGAGATCTCGTAATCGTCCGTAATCGGCGTCGTCTTGGGCTGCCGCTGCTGCTGACCGTCCGAGTGGGGCAGGGACTGCATCGGAATTGGCTTAATCTCGGGCATTTTGTACATGGCGGTTTCCTGCAGTTTGCGCTTGCGACTTTTTGTTGTTCCTGTTGGGGCGGCGGCGTCTCCAGTACTGCTGCTTTCACCAGCGGGAGAAGAGGATGGGGCAGCAGCAGGTTGGGCAGGGCAGGAGGTTGGGATGCCACTACACTCTGCCGGGGGATTGCTGCTGCTGCTGCTGATGCACTGCGGTTGATCCGTCTTGAGACTCTGACTGGCGGGACGGATGACGCGGTTTCACATGCAACTCTTTATCTCTGAAAACGGAGAGGAAAAATGGAGATGAAGTTTAAAAAAAGGTGCCTAACAATTTACATTTGAGTTAATGATTTTTTTTATTGAGGCAAAACATTTTTTTACTCTTTTGGAAGATTGAAAAGAAAACAGAGATTAAATTTTTATAAATTTCGAAACCGGACCAATATTCGCTAATTGAAAAAAATTGAAAAGTTGGCCAACACTTTGAAAATTTAACTTTTTCAATATTGTTATTTTAGCGCAAGTATTTTCTCAAATTTCAGTTCTAAGATAAAAATTGTAGGGAATATTCTCAGCTAATTGAAGTATCAGATTTTTCAGCACTCTTCGTACATTTATACAACGAAGTTCACCGAGTTGGATACACACGATGAGTGCTGAAAAATAAGTTTTGCAGCGAATTTTATCTTTTTTTGCATTTCCAAAAAACACCATGTGAATGGAATTTTAAGCCAAAACAATAAGAACAATTTTCGATACAAGTGCTGAAAAGTTCAAGTTTTGAGCACCCATTGCTGAAAAGTGTGTTGTGTCGAAAAGTATTACTTTTTGATTCTGATATTTTTGTTGGGGAAAAGTAGGCCGCTTCGCCGTTTTAGAATGAAAGGAAAAGTAAGCACTACGGAATTACACAACAAAAATTACATTCGGAAATTAACATACAAATACATTTTATCAAAAAGTCAAAAACAAACATTTTTAACATAACCCTGCAGTAGCTAAAACTAGAAATAACTTTGTTTTTGAAAATGATTAATGTTTAAAGTTATATCATTTTACAGTGGACTCTCTGGCTGTCGATCTTCTCGATATCAATAATTTTCGAGCTGTCAATAAATTTTTCAGTCCCTTCAAATAGATTGCTTTGATTTTTTGTTCTATAATTGGATATCTCTCGTTCTCGACGGTCCCTTCAATATTGACAACGAGAGAGTCCACTGTAATTATTTAGAGCAGCACTTCTCTAACTTGGGTACACGTACCACGAGCGGTCTTAGGGGGTACCAGAAGATAAATTGTGTGATGGTGGACATATGAAAATCATCCCAAACAAAATATTTGAACATAATAAACAAATCAATTTTCAACAAAACATAACTTAATATTTTTTAAACCAGGTATTAAATTCCTGCGTTTTTGCAAATAGGCTTTTCATTGCAATTTATCCACAGATTTTTTCAAAAATAATTTTAATGATAGAAATATATTGGCAATAGTTAAATTTTTGATGATGTTTTGATACATTGTTTCGCTTCCAAATTTTTTTTTTTTTTTTTTTTTTTTTTTTTTTTTTTGGGAGGGTGATCCAGCCGCACATCGTTGATGTCGAAACCTCTAAACTGGGCCCTCGTCCTGTCACGTCCGTCAGTAGTCTTGTCGTACATTACAACTAGAATCAGATCTGCCAATGAATTAGTACACTTCGACCAAATAAACACTGACGCTGTATGGATCTGACTCTAGAATAAATGCACAGTTGTGTGTTATTCATAAGTCCAAAATGTTCAATTATTCATATAAGTCCAAATATTCATTTGCGGATAACTACCTAACTTGAATTGAATACAAGATTTAAAGCAACCTATCCGAAAGCTACTCTTATCTCAAATCCCCGACATTTTAATTATTAACCAAAAAAAACGTTTCTTTTAAAACCTGTCTGGCTTCCTCTAAAAAAAAAAAACAAAAAAAATAACAGTTGATATTTTACAAGTCGTGAATTGAAAAAGAGACGACCATTTGTTCGTCAGAATTCCAGTAGATCCTCGATTCGCAACAATGGTCGATACAATCATAATCCGACAACCGTTAGTTCAACAGATCAACGAATTTAGTCCGATATCATTTCACTATTGATTGATCGAGACTCTATGAAAATTTTGACAAATTAGAATGGTTACTTGAATGCTACTTGAATGAAAATCACCGATTCTGATAGAATTACTAAATTCACTGTTACTAATTTTGTCCCTAAATAACTAAAGGCAAAGTATAAAAAGTTGATATTTATAGTTAAAATCCTAAATTCTACAATCACTATTTTTTTAAACCCGCATCCTAACCTGACACCCACATTAAGATAGGGAAAAATCACATATGTAGCGGTTCATTGTACAAATGTGATATTTCCACTATCAGAGAACCTCCTTGTCTCGATGACAGCTTACCGGCCATCGATTAAGCCCTGAGACTACGCCAAAGTGGGTTCTCGCAGCATGAAGTGGTGTCCATGTGTAAAAATGGAAGCTTCAGCAATATACTGAACACTTCGATTTTAATTCCACATCGAATCAAATCATACTCTTTGCCAAACAAGCATCAAACCTATGACACTCATTATGACAAAGCCCAGGGACATTGTTTCGCTTCCAAATTTTTATACATTTTTGCCTTCCTCATCTTACTGAGGAAAGGCTATAAAATCACTTAAAAAATGAACTAATTAATTTGACCTCGTAGACCCACCTTCACGTATACCTATCGACTCAGAATCATGTTCTGAGCAAATGTCTGTGTAGATGTGTGTAGGTGGGTGGACAAAAAAATGTCACTCGATTATCTCCGGACTGGTCTATTTAAAATCAGCAAGTTTAGTTAAGTACTTCAAGAATTATGTTAAAAAAACGATTTTGGTGTATGTCCGGAAGATTGTAAAAAGGGTGATTTTTGCAAGAAAACCTATCATATTATAGATTTTCAGAAAGGTATTAAAAAGACCTTTCAAATGAGCCTAAAACATCGAAGATAAGACAACCCTATCAAAAGTTATTAGCACTTATGTGTTATTTATACACTTTTTGGAGGACTGATTTCAGATATTGTGATAGAAATATTGTCTGAATCTTCCTTCGAACTATCGCTGGATAGGTTTTTTATCAGACCTTGCCGATGAGCCAGAAATATTGAAGGTCTGTGAACCCTATCATAAGAATTAAGTAATAAAGTTGATTTGTTAAACATGTTAAGGGGGAATGTTGCTATTTTTACTGAATGTATTAACTTTATGAATGTGAGGAAGGAACCAACCACCTAAAGGTGGATTAAGTAACGTTTTTCTATAAGGTTGGTAAAAGTTTCTAATGTTTTCTTTTTTGAACGCTGTTTATCCCACCTTTCGTTGCTTTAGTATAAGTTTTGCAAAAAAAAAAAAATAAAACGAAATATGTTTTTTTAAGTGTCACTTATTTAGTAAAAAAAATTTAGTCCTTATTTTTAAATTGTTGATTTTACGGAAATTGTGGATCAAATTTTAAATGTTACGTTAACATCAATGTAGTGCAATTCAGTGAAAAAAAGTAGAAAAACTTCTCAACTTTTCGTTTGATTTAATTTGGACTTTTTCTTAATTTAAAGAAAAGCGATTGAAAATAGATAAATTTTACTTGAAAATTGTGCACTTTATCAAAATATCACTAGTACTTATTGATGCAATTTTAAACCTGTAATCAAAAAAAGTTTTGGAAATCTTTGAAATGTAATTTTAACAGCTCCAAAAATTAAAAAAAAAATACATATCATTAATGCATAAAACGCTATTGATCATTAGGCTACATTTTAAACCCAGTGACACGAACTTAAAAAACATTTTTTTCTTGAAAAAAAAAATAAAATTTATTGGCAATTCATGGAGTAGAGTTTTTTTAAATCTTGTTTTTAATTTTTTTTAAATAAAAATTTAATGAATATACTTTATTTATTTTTACAAAATGAAGCGCGTTTAAACATTCTTATTGATTATCAATTTAAACTTGCACACCTTAAATCTGAAATTTTGTATGAAACACAGGTATCACATTGTCAGCCCGAATTATTTCGATATCAAATTTAATAAAGCTATGTATATTGAAGAAAAAACGATTCGAAAAAATGGACACCAAGAACATATTTCAACAACTCTAGAAACAGGTTTTACCGGTTCAATAATATATTGATTTAAATTCTTTCAATTCCACTCGGTTTACACAGCTAAAAAAGTGGTAATCCAGCTGCGTGTAAAAGGCGTGGGTGTAAAATAAAAATTGCATTATTTTATGCAATTTAATTTGATTTTACACTCTGAAATATGTAGCCCATCAGTATGGGAAACCTACTTGACCGAAATGTCAAGCTCATATCTGGAGTTTTTTTTTGAAAAGGTCCAATAAACCAATTTTTCAGTTTTTGCTTTTTCAGGGTTGTTACGGGAAAGTCGAAAAAAAATCCGCGCCAAATCCGCGCCGACCGAAACCTCAATCTGCGCAAAATCCGCGCCATGTAAAAAAAAATCGCGACCTGCATTCAAGAAATGTTATTTGCAAAGAAAAAAACTAATACAGAAAGTATTTGATAAAAAAAAAATGAAACTCGTTTTATGTTTGAAAGAATGAAAGCAAAAATCTTTTTTAAAAATACCTCAAAAGACATCAAGACAAGTGTCACAAAAAAATCTTTTTGCAAATCAGAGGGACACTTCAATAACTTTGACCAATATAAACAAAATAGAAAATTATAAACCAATATAAACAAAATTGAAAAATCTAATAAATGAAATTTAACTTAAAAAATATAAGCTCAAAAAACCCAAATCTATAATTTTAATATGATTAAATTTTAAATTTCAAAATTCAAAAAATTCAAAATCTATGAATTTTAATACAGATTGTATTCCAAATTCCTCACTAAAATTTCATTCCGAAGAATGAAGAATTTAAGAATTTAAGGATTAAAGAATTTAAGAATTTAAGAGTTTAAGAATTTAAGAATTTAAGAATTTAAGAATTTAAGAATTTAAGAATTTAAGAATTTAAGAATTTAAGAATTTAAGAATTTAAGAATTTAAGAATTTAAGAATTTAAGAATTTAAGAATTTAAGAATTTAAGAATTTAAGAATTTAAGAATTTAAGAATTTAAGAATTTAAGAATTTAAGAATTTAAGAATTTAAGAATTTAAGAATTTAAGAATTTAAGAATTTAAGAATTTAAGAATTTAAGAATTTAAGAATTTAAGAATTTAAGAATTTAAGAATTTAAGAATTTAAGAATTTAAGAATTTAAGAATTTAAGAATTTAAGAATTTAAGAATTTAAGAATTTAAGAATTTAAGAATTTAAGAATTTAAGAATTTAAGAATTTAAGAATTTAAGAATTTAAGAATTTAAGAATTTAAGAATTTAAGAATTTAAGAATTTAAGAATTTAAGAATTTAAGAATTTAAGAATTTAAAAATTTTAAAATTAAGGAATTTAAGAATCTGAGAATTTAAATTTTATTTGAGATTATTTTGATTTCCGGTTTTTTTTGCAAAATTGTTATTAATTTAATAATTTCTAGTTTTAAATTTTGATTTTTTTTTAATTTTGATTTTTTTAATTATGAATTTTTCCTTAAATTTTGAATTTTGGATTTTTCATTTTTTTGGAGTTTTGAATTCAGATTTTCAAAATTTTGAATTTAGAAATTTCGGATTTTTTAAATTACGATTTTAGAAATTCGAAAAATTTTTAATCTGAATTTTAAAATTTTTTATTAAAAAAAACTATTGAAATATAAAAAAAATCGAATTTGAAATTTGAATTCTCAAAACTCATAAGAAATAACATATTCAGAGCCGGATATATTTAGAAATGAGATAAGTGTAGTAATAATTTTATTTAAGAAATTTTCAACCATACATTTCAAAAATAATTTCTACATAATCTTCATCTTAATTTTTCGACGGTTCGTATTAAGAAAATACAAACTAACATTTTCAGAAAAAAAAATAATCTATTCATGAGAAATTGAAATTGCACTCAATGGAAAAAAAAAATCTCGTTATTCTTGATAATAATCTTGATAATTACTTGAAAGTGATTCTATCTTTTTATCTATTTATTTATCAAAATTGCCATCCGCGCGAAATCCGCGCCTGAACAAAATTAGTCAGCAAATCCGCGCCAAATCCGCGCGAAACGCGCCATCCGCGCCATCCGCGCCATCCGCGCCATCCGCGCCATCCGCGCCGTCCGTAACAACCCTGCTTTTTGGGTGTTTTTGAAACCGCCTTGAGTCAGGGGTATTAAAAAACACCCAAAAAGCAAAAACTGCAAATCTGATTTATTGGACCTTTTCAAAAAAAAAAAAACTCCAGATATATGCGTTTATCTTTACAGCTTTCATCGGTCTGATGGCCGAGTGGGCTAAGGCACCAGTCCTTACTGTTGGTGCTGGGTTTGAATCCCGTCGGTTGCAACTTTTTTTTGTGTGTTGCAAAAATTGTACATGCAGTGTGTAATATTAAGTGTTTATTTTGACGAAGGTGATGTGCATGCTTTTGCATGCGATTTTACCATCGGATTTTTTGCTGTGTACGGTAACAGAACATTGAAATACATTTTTACGACTTTTTTTTTTATTCAAAATATTCTTAAATTAAAAATGTCACAAAACTTACTAGACGAAAAATTTCATGTATGAAAATACTGAGAACCGCTGATTCAGAGTATATTTTTAATATATATATTTTTATAATATAAATAAATTTAAAAAAAATATCTCCATGATTATATTTTTTGCCAAGCCTTTTACAGTGAAGTTTCAGTTGTCTTTTGAGCAAAAAAAATAATTATGAGAATTTCATGTTTTGTTTGTAAATTGTCCCCATCATAACCTGCAGCTTTGCTGTAGATACCAACACGGTAAAAAATACACATTTTTTTGAATATTTTATTACCATTTTTGTATGGACAGCTGCCAAAATTGTATGGCGACTTTTATGGATGAACCAATAATGCAAAATGCTTTATTTGAGCAAAGAGAAGCTGCCTAAAAAGTTTCCAAAATATGCAAAACTAAAAAGGCAAAAGGTAACGTTAGGAGGAGGCTATATCAGAAATAAACATAAGGTTTAGTTTATGTTTATTTCTGATATTGCCTGAATCTGGAGTTTTTTTTTGAAAAGGTCCAATAAACCAAATTTCCAGTTTTTGCTTTTTGGGTGTTTTTGAAACCGCCTTGAGTCAGGGGTATTGAAAAACACCCAAAATGCAAAAACTGAAATTTTGGTTTATTGAAACTTTTTAAAAAAAACTCCAGAAATGTACATTAAAACACTAAAAAAAATAATATTATGGAATATTGGACGAGTTTTCCGATAAACTTATTTTCGAGACTGAAAAATCAATTCTATCATATAAAAAATGCCAAAAACCACCAAAACATTTTTTTCAACATTTTTATTTTTAAAACTGCTGTAACTTCACAAGGATTGGAGATAGGACAATGATCAATATTGAGACTTTTATGTAAAATTGTCTGGAGAATGACTCTTGTGCTCGGTTTTTGAAAATTTTTATGTTTAGAGCACTTAAAAAAAACATTTTGTATTTTTTTTTAGGTGAGTTGCTCCATTCTGCATTTTTTGTGAGTCTTTTTGCAACATCTTAGGCTATTTTCACAAAAATTTTGAATGAAAAAAAAAATCGTGGGCTCATCTTCAAATTTGACATTTAAACTTAAAAATCAAAAAATCTCATTAAATTAGAGCAGCATGCTTTCATTGGACTGGCTACGTTTGTGTTAGATTAGATAAGATTAGATTTAATTGGAGTGTTTTTTTTCTTTCAGTGTATTTTTTTCGGAAAGCCCGTCAAATTTCCTATAAATTTGTCTTTGTTCACTATTTGATACGATACAACGGCTTCGAGATGCAGCAATATTTAAATTAAGAAATACAAAAATATTTAAAACACTTATGCCCTTCTCAAATGTAACTGGCTCCATATACATAAACATGGCTTATATATGCCTAGAATAACATGTCTATAAAGTTTCATTGAAGTCGGAGAGGGTCGGGTACAACCGATTCCCTATTTGACATGGAATTGCTCAAACACGGGAACAAGAAAAAAATCGAAAAAAAAATCTGGAAATCTGGATCCCTCAATACTCTTAGACAACCACAAAAAGTCGAATTTACCAAAGGTATGGATTTTTGCTCAGTAGGAGTTGGTAACCTTAGTTTAGGCTGGTACAAATTCTATTTAAAGTTTTCTTCACCCCAAATTATTTTAGGATCTGTAAATTCAACAATTTTAGCAAACAAAAATACAACAACTCTCGCAGTTGCTGTGTTGATTTTTTTGTGATTCAAAAAATTAAAAAAAAGATTACATGCAATAAAAAAGATCTTTTTGTTTTTAAACAAAAAAACAACAGAGATTTTTTTTATTTTTTTTTTATTTTCAGAAGCAAAGTTAAAGATAAAACTTGTTTGCGATTGTCAATAAGTACCACCACAATATTCCAATCTCGATAACCAAAAGCTCAACCACCATGAACAGTATTGTTCACATGTTTCCCACAGGAGAGTAGAAGCGAACACAACGATTTTATCTGATGCCCAACTCTCAACTCAACTCGCAGCCAAGCTCTAAAATGACAATATGTTCCACCACCAACGTTAGTGCTCGTGCAAATACACTTGAAAATCATTCGCCAGAACCAAACGAACCAGAGCGACGACGACGACGACGCGTGACACGGTTTTATCTGGCTGTTTATCTGCGATGGCCCGCAGCTTTATGGCCAAGGCCCCGTCCGCGTGGTTCTCCAGGCAAGCGCTAAAACAACACAACAACAACAACGAAAAAAGTGCTCCACAAATTGTGGGCCCAAGAGCTTCACGAAAGTCTCCCCCGACGAGGGGATTGATTGGATAATGCACATTATCTGTTCACTCTGGGAAAGGAATGTTCAATATTTGTTGTGTAAGAAGCATTTTGATAAAGTCAATAGTTTGGAGTAATGGAAGTTGAGATCTTTTATGTAAATGATTTTTTTGAAAAAAAAAAAAAAAACTTTAAATCTCTTGAGTCAAAGTGCTAACGTTCTGTCTTTTCTCAGATGTTTCAATTCTCAAAATCCCAGCTGATACATCACAAAATCTGTTTCGAATCCGGATTTACTCATTCGCCTTTCCTTCCTCTCTCTCTCTAGTCTGAGTGCGTTGCCGGTCGTGTACCGAAGTTTGGCTTAGTATCCGTACTAAGAGTCAGTCAATTGTGTCATCAACGCAAATAATAAAAGAGCAACCGACCGACCGACCGGCTGGCCCGCCAAGCTCAATGGCAAGTTCAACTCCCACCTAAATAAAAAAAAACCACGCGTAAATATCGCACACAAGAGCGCGAAGAGACGCGCGTGTAGGTGTGTAGATTCGCGAAAGGTAGTAGTGTGAACGGTGCTTGAACTTGAAGTTGTTTTTTTAACGGCAATATAATGCAAAAAAATAATACAGAAAACAAATCTTTTTTTCACGACTTAAAAAGGCAAACCATTGCAAAGTATGTAATAAGCACTGATCATGATTTTGTTGATGCGTAATTAAGGAGGTATTAGACTATGACAAACAAACAATCAATTTCGCACTTTTTGACAGTTTACCTGCATTTGTTTGCTGAAACGTCAGGCTGCATAGGGGAAAGTGGGGCAAGTGTAACAAGCTAAGGAAATGCTCGTTATAACCCATTAAAAACGTTAAAAAATCTGTCGGTTTTTTTTTATAATAATCTTATTTCAGGTCTTGACTAACAAGTTTTAAAAATCCTGTTTTTCAATCTAAAAAAAATGATTTTAAAAATTTTGATTTTCCGTACGTTCTACTCACTAGCAAGACGAATTGATGTTTTCTAAATCTCACCCTAACAGCCCACTATTTTCTAATATTTTCTAACAAACATTTCAAAAGGGCGTAATATTGAATTTTTGGCCCTTTTAAAATGTTAGTCTTGATTTAAAATTTTTGAAAGTATTTTTTTTCGAAAAGATCGGAAAATTTCACGAATGTTTCATATTTTAACATTGTAAATCGGACTATTAGTTGCTGAGATATCGACATTAGAAAATGGTGGGTTGTTTGGGTGGGACTTAAAAAACATCAATTTTCCTGTTTTTAAACACTTGCATGGCAATATCTCAGCAACTAAGGGTCGTATCAACAAAGTTCAAAAAAGCAAAATATAGAGAATTTTCTCAGCTTTCCAAAAATATTTTTTTCAAAAGTGAGCAAACATGTGCACTAATTTTAAAAAATGAAAAACTGCGATTATTTTCAAAAAAGTCACCTAAAAATGGATTTAACTTGAAAACGGTGCACTTTATCAAAATTTCACTTAAGTACTTTTTGATTGCAAATTTGATTTTACATCGAAAAATGAAGTTGAAATTTTTTTACGAGCAATATTTCGATTTTTTGAAAAAATCAGTATTGATTCAAAAATTCATAATTCGGTCAAAGATTTTTTGCACAACTTGGAAATTTCTGAAAGGTTGGCAACTGATGTCCTCTAAAACATACATAAAAAAATAAATAAAAATAGTGTTTTTTTTGCAAATCAAGTTTTAGTGACAAAAAGTTAAATAAAAAATCATCAAATTATTTTCACCGTGTATCATTTTTTTTCAGTGTAGTCCTTATCCATACCTACAACTTTGCCCAAGACACCAAATCGATGAAAAAATTCCTTCAAAAGATACAGATTTTTGAATTATCAAACATCAATTTTGTATGGCCAGCTGCCAAATTTGTATGGAAAATTATATTGAGAATCTAATGATGCAAAATGGCTTTTTTGGGCATACCGAAGGCACCAAAAAAGTTTCAGTCGGATTAAAAAATACAAAAATTAAAATTCTAAAAAAAGACCGATTTCGTGGAGAATTGCTCTGCATCAAACAACATGTTAATTTGCTAACAATTAAACTGTTATAAATTAGATATATCAGATTGGAATGTATTTGAAACGTTTCTTTCATTTTTAGATTAAATAATAATATTTTACTAATCATTTGTTCGGTTTTACGAAAAAAATTATTACTTCGATGATAAATAGTAAAATTTTATAATATCACTATATTTTGTATGGAGAATTTTTTAAACAATTGTTTATCAGTTTTAAGTACTTTTATGTATTTATTTCCCAATAAAATATGTTTTTGCAGAATTTTTTTTCCATACTAAAAAAACATACGGTACAATTGCCCCATCTGGACAAGATTTTTAAAAAGCTCTCTACAAAAATAACCAAAAGTTAAATCATACTTTATAATAGGTGCAAGTCATTGTTAGGGACACTACTGATCTAGGAAAAATAGCATTTGGATAAAATGAGCCCTAAGCCTTATTTTGTACCTTCCAAATATTATAAGAAAACAAAGGTTTTGAAAAAAAAAACTTCATTAACTCTAGTGCCCCGTGGCGTTTACGTCGTTTTGGCGGTTATGTGGTAGTAGAAACAGCTAATTGCAATTGCAATTCCTCATACTGGAAATAATCAAAATTGTAAAAAATACGACCGTACGAGCGATTGTTCCTCTTGACCCATATGGTCGTCTTGCCCCACCTTCCCCTACATTTAGCTTTGTTTGCGAGTCAAACACGAAAAAGTACGATTTTTTTTTGTTTGTTTGTCAAAGTCTAATACCTCCTTAATTTTAAAACATCCTTTAGAAAAACAAAAATCGGCAATTTTCACTTTAGCAATTCTCGGAAATGGATTTTATTTGTATTTTTTTATTTGGCTCAAACTTAGTTATGGCCTTTCCAATGACCAAAGAAGCTATTTTGTGTCATTGGTTCACCCATACAAGTCTCCATACAATTTGGGCAGTTGTCCGAACAAAAATAATACGTAAATATTCGAAAATCTGTAACTTTTGAAGAAATTGTCTGATCAATTTGGTGTCTTCAGAAAAGTTGTAGGTATTGATAAGGATTTTTTTGACGATTAAATTAACTTTTTTTTTACAAAAATCAATTTCCCAAAAAAAAACAAAAAATTGTGACCATGAGTAAAAATGTCCAAATATATGTTTTTTTAAAAAGTTCTGAAAATTTGCTATGAAATTGTGTAAGACAGCGGTTCTCAACCTTTTTCGACCAATTCCCCCCTTGGATTATTTTCTAGATCATCATGCCCCTTCATTATCAAATCACAAAAATCATAATTTTGACTGCAATTTATGTAGCAATATAAAAATTTTCATTACAAAATATTTTTCTACTCTTGCTTAAAAAAAAACCAATTCTCAGCGATTTGTTCTAACAATTTTTCATAAGCTGCTCATGGTCAATGAAATGCAAATGTCTAAAGAAAAATTTAAACGACCAACAAATCTTAGAGACAAATCTCTTACAAAAAACATCATGATTGTATAACCGAAAAAAACAGAACTCGAGGAAATTATAGATTTATAAAAAAAAAAAATATGCACTGCTCTTGTTTGAAAGAATGTCAATGAATTCTGTATCACAGACATTTAGTACAGCTATTTTTTGAAACCTGGAACAAACATATTTAGAACTCTTCATGTTTCAAACAATAGGAAAATTCTGAGAAATTGATTTCTTCGAAAAAACATTCAAAATTTTTAAGTTTTTTTCTCGTTATATTTTAGAAATTCACATATTTCACAAGAAATTTAAAAATAATTATAAGCATTAAACTTTGATAAAAGTGCCCTACAAATTTATTAGTTTTTAGCAAAAACGTTCAAAACATAGAATTTTTATTGCATCCTCGAAAATCAAAAATCCAGAAATTTAAAAAGTAAAAATTCTTAAATATATATTTGTAATCCTTTAGAAAAAATTAAACAAATAAATTTTTAATTATAAAGTTCTACACCTCAAATTCTTAAAACTTTTATTACGATCCTTGTAACGATGCAAAAATTCCCTACAAATTAAATAATTCATGGAGCGTAACACGGCCTTCGACTCATCCCCCTTCTCCTTCAACTGCGTTACGTAATATAAAAACGCTCCCTTCAATGCTTTAATTTTGAAATTATGGAAAACCTCAAATGTCAGATTCTTAAATTCTCAACTTTAACTCTCAAATTTTAAATTCGTAAATTATATAATTCTAAAATTTTAAAATTCAAAAAAATTCAAAATGCGAAAATTTGCGAATTTTTTTCATAGTTTTTGGTGGTTCTCATAAAAAAAAAATGTGATTCGATTATCCGAAGATAAATTTTGACTTATTTGTTTTTTTTATTTATTTTTGAATTTAATTTTTTTTCAATTTTAAATTCTTTTATGTTTAAAATTTTTCAACTTGGTTTTTTGTGATTTTGAATTTAAATATTCAAACTACAAATTTTTTATTAAGTTTTTTTTTTGAGTATTTGAATATTTGTATTTTGGAATTTTAAAACTTCTGAATAATTTTTTTTTCGTTTTTTTATTATGAAATTTTAGAAATTTTTAAGTTCTTGATTTTTTTAATTCGTACACGCTTAAAATTTTTTACCGAGTTTGATAAAATTTACCGCATTTTCTGCTGATAACTGCTGAACAATTCGGTAAACCGAAAATTACCGAATTCGGTAAAAACTTACCGAAATTTGGTAATGATGTTAATTATTGTTCATCGTAAAACCGAAATCCAGTATAATTTTGTTCATTTTGACAGATGCTTTACCGATCTAAACCGATTTTTCAACTACCGAATTCGGTAAAAAAAAAAAAAGTATGTTTATAATTTTTCGGAATTTTGTATATTTCTTACGGCTTTTTGAAAACTCACTCGAGGTTTGCTTTTTTTAATTTCAGATTTTTATATATTTTTTTTTATTTTAAGAAGTTTAATGTTTTTTATTTTGAATTTAAAATTTATTATTATTTTTCAATATTTATGCCAGAAAATTAACCTTTTCCGACTTTTTAATATTCGGCAACTCAAGATTCTGCGTTTTAAGATTCGGCCTTAATTTTAAGTTTCAAATTAGCAAATCCAAATTTAATAGATTTTTTTTCACCAAAAACAAATTGCAAACAAGCACCGCACTTTAAAAAGGCAAACCTCGCTTTTTGGTTTATTTTCTTCTCAGCTGCGTACTGCTTAAGAAAAATCATTTCGTGACCCTTTTCTTGACCGTTTCTTGAGCGTTTAATGGAGTTTTGATTAATAATTGTCAATTAAAAAATTTAAAATATGTTTTAAAAAAAGTGAGTTACCAAGTAATTTATTGGGTTTACTGCTAAGTTTCGAATGACACAAATTTGCAAAAATATTCATAGTTCAGAATTTTCAAACAATGATTTCTTCAGGCAATATTTAAAAAAGCTTATAGCGCAGATTAGCTGATGAAATAGTCCACTTTTTCGTGCTTTCCCCCGCCTTTCGGACCAACCCAGCCAACCCGCATCGGATTGTGATTGATTGCTTTGATGATGATGATGATGATGCGCCCATCCCAGTCACCCATGGAATATGGGCCTGCTGCCTCCAACCAACTCTGTTTTGAGCAATACTGCCTACTGCGGTGAAAAAGCGCTATGTTTTGACACATTCTGTCAATAAAATGAAATTAACCAACCGTGTAAAAGGTACGTCCCTTCCAGTTGTTTTTTACTCCTAGAAATTTGTTATTTACCTGTTCCAGCTGGTTCTGACGTTGTACTGAATGGGTTATCTCTGCCTCGATTGCAAGAATTTTCCTGTCACGCAATAACTTTTTTTTTCACACACTTTGGAGAGGCTTATCTTTCACAGCCTTGGTTGGGGCTCACTTTTCGCACCTTTTTCTCACCTCTTCCTCAACCCTTTTTTTTCCACAGAAAAATCTGTCGTCATTCACGGCGCGACTCGATCTTCTTCTTCTGCTGCTTCACAGGTAGCACCGAACTCTTATTTTAATATTTTTCTCTCTTATTGCAGCATGTTTCACAAGCGCTTTTATCACGTAATTTCCCAGCAGATTTTCCGGGAGGCTGCGTTTTTCCCCAAAATTTGCACTCTCCAAAATGAAAAACAAAAAACCACCCACCACAGAGAGAGGAAAACTGTGCTCAACCAGACACACGACGCGACACGGAAGAAAAGAGGGGACCGCCCGACGATAGACAGACAGTGGATGGATGGACACAGTGTGGACGACGCGGAACGGCAGACAGGACCTGCTACGCGAAGAATCCGATGCTGAAAACTGACTGAAATTTTGTGCGAAGAATCGCCTGCTGGCCCAGCTCACGAGACGATGAAAATGCACGAGGGATGACGTTTGTGACGTACCGCGTGTGGCTGCGGCTGAACAACACGCAGAACGTGATTTACTCATTGGCAAAACTATTAAAAGAGTCGAGAAATTAAAAGTGAGAGTGTGTACGCTAACCAGAGAGAAGGGAAATACTCTTTGCGCATGTCGAACTGTTAAATTTACATTTTAGAACTAAACGGGAATTATCTCTACAGCTACATCAGATGTTTGCCTTGAGAATAATAATTGAAACCATGTGCGCACAATAATTAAACGGGAATTGTCTCGTCAGCAGCATCCGATTGCTTACCTTGAGAATAAAACTATAACCTTTAAACACACTATGCAAATGGTCGCAACGCTTGCTTAGAGTGTATCCTATTCCTTATACCTTCCCATAAACCGTCCAACTTCAAGCGAAACTTACTTGAGGATACCGTGAAGATTTTCCCTTAATACTCTGAAAAAAGTGGAGCAATAACACTTCCCGTCTTCCAAATCCCTTTCCTTGTCCCTGGTGCGCGGTGGAGATGGGAGCGGCCGGCAATGGACGGCTGTCATGGTGGTGAGAATCTGGCTCAGGTGGAATTGGTTCTATTCCCAATTATCAATCCTAGGCAACTAGGGCTTAGACAATCATCACAACACATGGCGAAATTCAGTCTGCAATCCGCTAAAATCACCGTCTCCTAGCGAAGCGAAGCGAAGCACTCATTATTTTAGAATAAGGCTTTCAAGTTGATTAATTGGTTTGTTTGCATAAGAAATTATGCTATTTAAGAAGAGGATTTCAGAACTTTAAAGAAACAAAAAAAAATATTCTAAGAATTGTAGAATTTGAGATTATAAGAGTTGTGGTATTCTATAGAATCTAAAATTTCAAAAACAAAAAACTTTAATTCTTGTTTTTATTTTCTTTATCTCAAAAGCATAAAAAAATAGAAAAATTTTAAAATCTTGAAATTTATACTTACAGATTTTATTTCAATTTTATAAAATTTTATTTTTTTTACAATTTTTTTTATTAAAATTTAAAAAAAAAATATATTTATTAAACTATTGAGATAACATTTTTAAGAACAAGAACTAGAACAAGATTTTTTTGAAATTTGAAATGAAATTTTAGATTTTTTTCATTCTAGAATTTTAGAATTTGAAAATTAAATCACATATATCGATAAAACTACCGAAAATAATGTAGTTTTTTCCACTCATTAGTTTTGAAGTGAGTCCATCTCTGCTGCACGCTGCTCGAACCATTTCAAACCTGTTGTGTCAAAAATAATCCAAACATCTAAATTTCCGAAACTAAGCCATAACTGTCGTATGGGCATATTTAGAACGGGTTTTTTTTTAATTTCTGGAGTTTTTTTTCTTTTAAAAGGTATAAGCAACATAAAAAAATCAAAGTTTTGTTTATTGGAGTTTTTTTTAAAAAAAAGCTTCAGATTTTTATTTAGAATTTTGTGTGTTTATTTTTGTTGCATTTATTTAACGTTTTTGAATTTTTAGCTGGTAGGAAAAAATCATAAATTCTATAATTATTGTTCTTTACTATTCTAATTCAAAGGTCGATTCGCTTGACAATTTTAGCATTATTCCTCTTCTATTTTTAAAATCATAAGTTCAGAAATTACAGAATAAAAAAATGGAAGTACTAAAAACCCGAGTTAAGGATTGCACTCAAACCCCGATGCTTTGACACCAACCAACGAACTGGGTTACTTTTTCATTTGACAGTACAACAGTGTAAATCTGGAGCTTTTTTTAAAAAGGTCCTATAAACCAAATTTTCATTTTTTTGCTTTTTGGGTGTTTTTAGAACCGACTTGAGTCAGGGGTATTCAAAAACACCCAAAAAGCAAAAAATGAAAATTTGGTTTTTAGGAACTTTTCAAAAAAAAAAACTCCAGAAATGTAGATTTTTTATGGTTAGAAATAAAGATGGATGCATGGATGGATTTATGGTTAGAAATATAGAGAAGATGGAAAATATGAGTAAAAACGAATAAAACTAATTTTATTTAACATAATTATTGTGACCCGCTGCCACGCAAGTGAGTGTTTTAACACGGCAAGGAAAATCTCTCCCAAACTTTCAAAAGAACATCAATCAGTAAACATGTTTCTTTTGAATTTTACTGTTAACACAAAGTTAGCACCGCTTTAATTTCTTTAACTCTTTTAGCTCACAAACATAGTTCATCTACGAAAAGTGACAGATATCATTTGGTCGAGTGACGTCTCAGAATAATGAGTTGCTTCACCATATCAAAATTGAGTTCATTTGTGCCTACTCAAATTTGCGTGACATTTCTTTCAATTTATTTTGATGTGTGTACAAAATGCAGTGTAACCACAGCTGAACCAGTTAAAATTTTCTTGAATTTTAGCTAACTCCTCTCCAGCGTGTAAACCGAATTTTGACAGCCGGCTTTTAAATTTGTTGTTATTTATAATCTTGCGTCGTGTGGTGCCGCCAAATCCAGTTGAAAAAATTCCGGCTCTTCAATGGACCATTCCAACAGCTCCCCGCCGACCCACACGGTCTCCTTCCCGGACAAGATCGTCGCGTTCGAGCTGTCCAGCTACGAGTGGTCCCAGAACCTGCTGTGCGTGGCCCTGCCCGACAAGCTGATGCTCGGGTTGATACGCTTTCCGGAGGAAACCGATTCCGAATGCCTCGAGTGGAACCAGCTGAAGGAGGTGCACCACGAAACACGGTGTCACGCGGTCGCGTTCGCTCCGGAGACTTCGCTGGCGGTTCTGCCCAAGGTGGTGACGCTTTGTACGGCCGGGGCGGATTTCAACCTGCGCATCTTCAACAGTGACCTGGAGGACAACAATACGGTGCAGCTGCTGCAGGGTCACCGGAGCTACGTGAACCAGGTCAGCTGGGACCACGACGGGGAGTATTTGGCGTCGTGCGGCGATGACCACATGTGCATCATGTGGAAGAGGAGGGAAGATTACGGGAAGGGGGCGACGTTCTTTTTTGGGTCGGCGGTCGTGTCCGCCAAGTGGCATCCGGACGAGTCGGGGAAGGTGCTGATTGCGGAAAAGTCGGGGATTGTGCATTTGTACAATGTTGACTCGAAGCTGGCGATTTTGTCCGTGGAGTCTAGTAAGAACCCGTTGAATTACGCGGATTGGGCGCTGAACAACTCGGCGTTTGTGGTGGCCCTGGCGGGGGGTGAGCTCGTATTTTGGGATCTGAAGAAGCCGAGTCGTCCGGTGGAGAACAAGCGGATCCACGAGGATTGTGGCCACATTGTCAAGTTTTCGCCGCACACGGAGTCGATTGTGGCCAGCGTGGGCAGGCCGAGGACGACGTTGAAGGTGATTCACGCCAAGAACCAGATTCCCCAGATTGAGGCCAAGCTGTCACTGTACGGTGGGCTGTGCTGGCACTACCAGCTGCCGTACGTGGTGGCCGGGCAGGACCGGAAGCTGTGCTTCTGGAAGATTGCTGCGTGATGGGAGTTTGGATTTGGTTAATAAAGTTTGTGTTCGTTTGAAATTAAATAACTGTTTTAATCACTAGATTCCTTCAACTTATTTTTAACATACTGCAAAATCTGGTTCACCCCGTCCTTTCCGGCAATCCCACCCAAGTAACTCAACGCCAACGTCCAACCTCCGTCGCAGCTCTTCAAACTGACCGCCGCGCTCAGCACCGGTTCCGTCCGGCAGCGCTTGCTCGGCGTGCCCTGCTCCGAGGCCGGTTCTCCATTGCTTTCGACAGTGGCCACTCGCTTCGCTTCCCGCCGTTTCCTGCGCTGGTGGGACCACGTGTTGTCCTGGGCCACGAGCTTCCAGAGCGATTCCGAGTCGGACTCCCCTTCCGAGGGTTGGAGTTGAAGTGCGAGGGGCGTCAGTGCGGAGAGTAGATGGGATTTGGCCTCGGCCAGGGTTGGCGCTTGAGTTGAGGTGAGAATTTTACCCTGAAGAGGTTTGGCAGGGGATTTCTTGTTGGTATTGGTTGATTGCTGAGTTGCGTCCGGGACTTTGTACAAGAGAGCTTCGCTGGAGAAGCTCCACGCGACTCCCCATCGAGTTGTGTTGCCCTGGCAGAACCGGGTCGTCGTAAAATTGCTCACTCCACGACCTTTCAATATCCGTAAAATCTGATCGTAATTTCGTTTGTGTCCCAACATCGAACTGTAAACGGTTATTCGCTCTTTCAACTCCAAACTTTCGTCGATGATCTTTTCCACAAATCGCAACTCGCCTCCCTCCGTCCGCAATTCGTCCATACTCCCGGTACTAACAGCAGACGGTTCCGGCCGGTGCCCCGTCCGATTCTCCACCTCATGATCCTGCTCGTAAAACGGCGGATTGCACATGCAAAAGTCAAACCGCTCCCCAACCCCATCTCCCTCCAAAAACCCCCTTATCACAGTCTCCTCCCCCTCCTTCTGCTCCACCACCCGAACGTCCCCCGTCAACCCGTTCCGCTCTACATTCCCCCGCGCACTCTCCACACTATCCCGCACCTTCTCCAGCCCGACCATCTTCCACCTGGTCCGATTCCGCGCCACCCCCAGCAGCGGATAAATACACGACGCCCCGCAGCCAATGTCCAACCCCCGCAGTTCCGCTCGATTCCTGCGCCAACCCAGCGCCTCCTCGACGTCCTCCAGCCAAAGAATGTAGTTCAAGCGCAGCGGCAACGTCGGCACCAGCTTCCCCGCCGGCAGTTCCACCTCCAGCCCAAAGTCACGCCGCAGCAGAACCCGCGTCAGCAGCTGCAGCGCCTCCCGGTTCTTAAAGTCCAGCTTGACGCGACCGTTTAGATCCTGCGGGAAGTTGAACTTTAATCTTCCACGAAAGATTACGGATTAAAATTATAACTTACCACCGTGGTGACCCCGCGTAACTCCGGGAACTGCTTGACCAGCGCGTTAAAGTCCGGCTTCTGGCGGTAGATGTTGCGCGGGTGCATAAACTTGGACATGGACATTGTGCTTGAGCGATCTGGGACCGGAACTGTACCATGAAGCTATAAACGTTTTCCAGCCTTTTAAATTTTCAAAACAAAACGCGCGCGCGGTGAATCAAAACAAAAACACAGAGCGCACATGGCTAGCGTAACGTTTGGAAAGGACCAATTTGAAAAAAAACTGTTTTTGAGAGTACACTCAAAGTCAAAATTATTGTTCTTTTTTTTCAAATTCGCCGTCACCTATCGTCACCCTTTAAAAGAGTGGAAAGTTTTCTTTTGAAGAATTATTGACCGTTTTGTCCACAGTCTCGAAAAAATGGTCAATAATTCTACAAAAGAAAACTTTCCACTCTTTTTTAAGTTCCCCACAGTAGTTCCCACTTAGTAGTCTAAAGTAGTCTATAATATGTATCTGTCAAGATATTAAAAATAAAATATAAACTGGAATTAAAAATTTGAAAATTTTCTTGTTAGGTTGATTACCGCTTAGTATACCGCTTAACAATTGGGTCTTAAAATTAAGCTTATTTTTCTGAGTACAAAGATTCTTTGTACGACCGCAAAGGATTTGAAATGAATTTTTACTTCAATTGGGTACTAAAGCCCTATGCCAATTTTTATGTACAACGGTAAAAAACACGATTAAAAACCATTTCTGATCACTTTTTTTCATTTTAATGCAAAATTTTTTTTTTTTACTAGACAACATTTTTTCGATGGATCAACTATGGTCCCCTTGGAACGACCTGTCAAGTAGGAGCTTTTCTGTCAAGAAGGACCGCGAGGTTAATTTTTCAAAATTGATTTAAAAATCCATTTTAAGCTCTTTATGGTCGTACAAAGGGTCATTGTACTCAGAAAAATAAGCTTTATCGCTGTGAACAATAATATCAGCAATCTAAGCTTCATTTTAGGACCCAATTTTCAAAAGATAACTTCGCAGCCCTTCTTGACAGAAAAGGTCCTACACTTGGTCAGAAATGGGTTTTAATCGTGCTGACAAAAAATATTTTAAATCACTGTTTAAAAAATATTTTATTTAATTTTTATTTTTTGTTTTTTTAATCCGGCTGAAACTGTTATGGTGCTTTGGGTATGCCCAAAGAAGCCATAGCAGCATCATAAGTTTGTCCATATAATTTTCCATACAAATTTGGCAGCTGTCCATACAAAAATGATGTATGGAAAATCTGTATCTTTTAAAGGTATTTTTTGATTGATTTGGTGTCTTCAGCAAAGTTGTAGGTATGGATAAGGACTACACTGAAAAAAAACACGGTAATTTTTTTGGTGATTTCTTATTTCACATTTTGTTACTAAAACTTTATTTGCAAAAAAACACTAATTTAATTTTTTTTATGTTTTTTGAAACATCAAATGTCAACTTTTCAGAAATTTCCAGGTTGTGCAAAAAATCTTTGAACGAGTTATGAATTTTTGAATCACTACAGATTTTTTCAAAAAATCGAAATATTGCTCGCAACAATTTTTCAACTTCATTTTTCGATGTAAAATCAAATTTGAAATCAAAAAGTACTTCACTGAAATTTTGATAAAGTGCACCGTTTTCAAGTTATAGCCATTTTTAGGTAACTTTTTTGAAAATAGTCGCAGTTTTTCATTTTTTTAAATTAGTGCACATGTTTGCCCACTTTTACGACCTTTAGTTGCGGAGATATTGCAAAGATTTAAAAACAGGAAAATTGATGTTTTCTAAGTCTCACCCAAACAACCCACCATTTTATAATGTCGATATCTCAGCAACTAATGGTCCGATTTACAATATTAAAATATTTGAAACATTCGTGAAATTTTACGATCTATTCGAAAACAATATTTAAAAAAAATCAAATCAAAACTTACATTTCAAAAGGGCCAAACATTTAATATTACGGTCATATCAACAAAATTAAAAAAAAAGCAAGGTATAGAGAATTTTCTCAGCTTTTCAAAAATATTTTTTTCAAAAGTGGGCAAGCATGCGCACTAAGTTAAAAAATAAAAAAACTGAGATTTTTTTCAAAAAAGTTACCTAAAAATGGCTTGAAAATGGCTATAACCTGAAAACGATGCACTTTATCAAAATTTCACTAAAGTACTTTATGATTTCAAATTTGATTTTACATCGAAAAATGAAGTTGAAAAATTTTTGCGACTAATATTTCAATTTTTTTTTAAATCGATGATTCAAAAATTCATAACTCAGGCAAAAGTTTTTTGCACTACCTGGAAATAACTGGAAAGTTTACATTTCTGGAGTTTTTTTTTTTTTGAAAAGGTTCAATAAACCAAATTTTCAGATTTTGCGTTTTGGGTGTTTTTTAATAGCCCTGACTCAAGGCGGTTTCAAAAACACCCAAAAAGCAAAAACTGGAAATTTGGTTTATTGAACCTTTCGAAAAAAAACTCCAGATTTGATGTCCCCTAAATCATATAAAAAAAATGTGTTTTTTTGCAAATCAAGTTTTAGTGACAAACACCCTTACCAAAAATCATGATTTTTTGAGTTCCAAATCCCACTTTTCATACGAATTTTTCAGTTCAACCCATATAACCATTTTTATGGTTGTAGTACCTGAACTCAAAAATTCGTATGAAAAGTGGGATTTGGAACTCAAAAAATCATGATTTTTGGTAAGGGTGAATAGTTCGACGGTAACATTTCAAAAGGCATCATGTACATTTTGACTCTTTCTGGGTTATTGTATATTCTGAAAGTACTTCTAATAAGCTACCTCTCCACCAAAAATGAGCAAAAGTTACTTCAGTAAAGGCTGTTTAATCATGATTTTAAATAAAGTAACATAAACAAAATCTCTGCCACCAGCAGTCCCTGTTTATATAGCCCTGTCAACCTGTCAAACAAAAGGCTACATAAACCTCGTGATGAAAAAAAAAGCAACATGAAAAAGCGCCATGTACATTCGGCGAAGAAAAACGAATCATAACAAAGCGCCCCCCTCAGTGACAGCAGGGTGATATCGACGTTGATGATTTCAAAAGAAGTTATGTTTGTTTTTCTCAAATAAAATTACGGAAATAATGTTTTATTGAATATGGATGATCAAGTATCAACAAAAGCAACGTTTTTCATCGTTTGTTATCATTAGAACATCTTATTTTGCTTTTATATAAAAATGGTAATTGATAATGGATGCTCAACATTCAAATGCGTTTTTCTCAAAACGCATGGTTTGTACATGATGCTTTTTGAAATGTTGGCATCGAGTTATTTTAAATAAAAATAACCATTTTTTTACCGTGTATCATTTTTTTCAGTGTAGTCCTTATCCATACCTACAACTTTGCCGAAGACACCAAATCGATCAACAAATTCTTTCAAAAGATACCTACATATTTTTGAATTTTCATTTACATCATTTTTTGTATATGGACAGCTGTCAAATTTGATATGGACAAACTAATGATGCAAAATGGCTTCTTTGGGCATACCGAAGGTGGTTTAAAAAATATTTAAAAAAAATCGAATGACCGAAATTTGAGAGAATTGCTCAGTTCATTATTCATTTTGATATGCCTAAATAAACGTGTAACTTAAACTGCTTCGCTTTTTTCAGTAATTGTGTCCGAACGTGTATCTGTCAACTTTTGAAATTTTTCATCATCGATCGCTGTTTTTCGGCAAAGTTGCACAAATCTTGTGAAATTAGTTTGGAATTCCCCGGAACATTACCGTCGTAATCCGCAATTCGGTTGCGTTTTTGGTCACGTCCCATCGCTAGCAATCCACCATGACTGCATTCGAGGGTTGGTTTGTCGTATTAACTGCTAAAATTTCAATCTAAAAATTTTGTTGTTTTTCTTAGAGTTCGGCGTAATGCCGGAAATCGGCCAGGCGATCGACGAGATGGAGTGGATGCTGCCGACGGACGTCCAAGCGGAGGCAATCCCGCTGATTCTGGGCGGTGGCGACGTGCTGATGGCGGCGGAAACGGGCAGTGGCAAGACGGGTGCGTTCTGCCTGCCGATTCTGCAGATCGTGTGGGAAACGCTGCGGGACATCAAGGAGGGAAAGGCGGGCAAGCCGGTGGGGCACAAGGCGAAGCCGTGGACGTTGAGCTTCACCGATCGGGGGAACGCGATGGCGGTGACCCCGGACGGGTTGCGCTGTCAGTCGCGGGAGTTTAAGGAGTGGCACGGGTGTCGTGGGACGACGGGGATTAGGGGAGGGAAGGGAAAGTACTATTACGAGGCGACCGTTACGGATGAGGGTCTGTGCCGGGTTGGGTGGTCGACGGAGATTGCGGCGCTGGATTTGGGCACGGATCGGTTTGGGTTTGGGTTTGGCGGGACGGGGAAGAAGTCGAACTGCAAGCAGTTTGATAATTACGGGGAGGCGTTTGGGAAGTGCGACGTGATTGGATGCTGTTTGGATTTGGACCGGGGGGAGGTCAGTTTCACGAAGAACGGGGTGTCGCTTGGGGTGGCGTTCCGGATCGATGGCAACATTAAGGGAGGGAGCTTTTTCCCGGCGGTCGTGCTGAAGAACGCGGAGATGTCGTTCAATTTCGGGGAGACGGATTTCAAGTATCCGGTTCCGGAAGGGTTTGTGGCCGTTTGCAAGGTGGCGCATGACAACTTGGCGGTCAATCCGAACACTGGGGGCGAGGCGTCGACGCAGGATTTGAAGCCGAAGCCGAATGCACCGCAGGCGTTGGTTATTGAGCCTTCGCGAGAGTTGGCCGAGCAGACTTTCAATCAGATTCAGAAGTTCAAGAAGCATTTGAAGGATCCGGATGTTCGGGAGCTGTTGCTGATTGGTGGCGTCAATATTAAGGATCAGATGGAGGTTCTTCAACGGGGCGTGGACATCATCGTGGCGACTCCGGGAAGGTTGGAGGATTTGATTAGCAACGGTTACGTGTTGCTGACCAACTGTAAATTCTTCGTTCTGGACGAAGCCGACGGATTGCTGAAGCAAGGCTACACCGAACTGATCGAGCGTCTGCACAAGCAAATCCCGAAAATTACCGCCGACGGCCGTCGGCTCCAGATGGTCGTTTGCAGTGCCACGTTACACTCGTTCGAGGTGAAGAAACTCGCCGAACGACTGATGCACTTCCCGACCTGGGTCGATCTGAAGGGAGAAGACGCCGTTCCGGAGACGGTCCATCACGTGGTTTGCATGGTCGACCCGCAGAAAGACGCCTCGTGGCAAGCAATGCGCGCACACGTTACAACCGACGGCGTCCACGCCAAGGACAATGTCCGCCCCGGGTCCAACACCGCCGAAACCCTGTCCGAAGCGATCAAAATGCTCAAAGGCGAGTACACGCTGCGTGCCATCAACGAGCACCAGATGGACCGCGCCATCATCTTCTGCCGCACCAAGCTGGACTGCGACAATCTGGAACGCTACCTGCGCCAGGTCGGCGGCCAAAAGTACTCGTGCGTGTGCCTCCACGGCGACCGCAAGCCCCAGGAACGCAAAGCCAACCTGGAAAAGTTCAAGGCCAAACAGGTCAAGTTCCTGATCTGCACTGACGTGGCCGCCCGCGGACTCGACGTCACCGGGCTGCCCTTCATCATCAACGTAACGCTGCCGGACGAAAAGAGCAACTACGTTCACCGGATTGGCCGCGTCGGACGTGCCGAACGCATGGGTCTCGCCATCTCGCTGGTCGCAACCGTCCCCGAAAAGGTCTGGTACCACGGCCAATGGTGCTCCTCCCGAGGCAAAAACTGCTGGAACACCCAACTTACCGACGTCAAAGGCTGCTGCATGTGGTACGACGAAAAGATGTACCTCGCGGAGATCGAGGACCACCTTAACGTTACTATCCAGCAGGTCGACAAAGACCTCAAAGTCCCGATGAACGACTTTGACGGCAAGGTCACGTACGGCGAGAAGCGACTCAACACCGGAACCGGCTACAAAGACCACGTCGAACAACTCACGCCGGTCGTAAAGGAACTTGCCCGACTCGAGCGCGAAGCCCAAGTCCTCTACAACAAGCGATTCCTGGTGGCGCAGTAAAGTCTCATCAAATAAAACATTTCGACGGTAACATTTCAAAAGACATCATGTACATTTTGACACTTTCTGGGTTATTGTATATTCTGAAAGTACTTCTAATAAGCTACCTCTCCACCAAAAATGAGCAAAAGTTACTTAAGTAAAGTCTGTTTAATCATAATTTTAAATAAAGTAACATAAACAAAATCTCTGCCATCAGCAGTCCCTGTTTATATAGCCCTGTCAACCTGTCAAACAAAAGGCTACATAAACCTCGTGACGAAAAAAAAGCAACATGAAAAAAGCGCCATGTACATTCGGCGAAGAAAAACGAATCATAACTGTAGGGATTATGGGTTGCAGGATTGAATATGTAAAAAATTATTAAATGAGTATTTATTATAAGATTGATATAATTCATAAATAAGAGTTAAGAGCGCAACAAAAAGTGCGCACCTTCATGAATATTGCCTTGTTAGCTAATCGTGGATTGAGTGCGAGAGCGCGCTAGCGAGCTGCGAGAGAGAACAACGAGCGAGAAAACAACGAGATGCGCGCGGCCGGCGAAAGAGAGAATGAAGATTGTCAAATCAGTTTTGTGGTTAATTTCTGTGGAATAAGACGTGTTGTTTGTTGATTGCAAAATATCTGTGTTTTTATTATAAAAGAAAGTCCCCGATCACGACAATGGCACAGTCCGGTAAGTCGAACCTTTTTGATTCATGGAAGATCATTTGTTTTGCTTGAATTGTTGTGTTGTGAAATCCAACAGTTTTGTTTACCTGCCAGGAAGCAGGTCCAAATTTCGCTTTGTTGTTGTGCCTGTGTTTTGAAACAGGTAGATTTTTGCTTGAACTTGTTATTTGAAATTGATAAAAGGCATAAAACTATCTGCGATAATTGACGGTCTTGAATTTAATGAATGATTTGCTTGATATTGGGAACGAATGTTTTGTTTTGAAGTAGTAAGTTTGGCTTTTCGTTGTGAAAATTGAAAACCAATGTTTTATTCTAAGTTTATGCAGGAATTTGAAGGCAAATAATTTGCTCAAGATTTGATTGTTTTTGTACAATCACATTTTTGTTTAAGATTTGATTGTTGTTGTTTTGATTGACGACCAATGTTTTGTTTTTAATTTGATGCAATGTTTAATCGTTGTTGTGGAAATTGAACTCCAATGTTTTGTTACGAATTAGACTTAATTTTTTTTTTCTTCTTATTTTTGTGATTGATGAAAATCAATATTTTGTTTATAATTTGACAAAAGATTTGACAAGATTGTGGAAATTGAAAATCAATAATTCTTTATGAATTAAATGGAGGATTAGTTTGCGATTGAAGGTAGATAATTTGTTTTTAATTTAGTTATTGTTTTGGTAATTGAAATCAAATTTGTTGTTTGAATTTTATTGTTGTTATTATAATTGACGACCAATGTTTTGAATTTGATGCAAAATTTGATTGTTATGGATTGTTGTTATTATTGATGATCATGATCATTATTTTTATTTTTTATTTTGGATTGGATGCTGGTTACTTTGGTAATTGAAGACCAATGTTTATTTTTGAATAAGATAAATATTTGCTTCTTGTTAGTTTTGTTTTAAATTTAATGAAAGATATGCTTGTTGTGGCAATGACTTGATGCAAAGTCCAATAAAATCACAAATAACAAAATTTACAGGTTTAATTTTGATTGAAAGATTTGATTGTTGATGAGGGAATTAAAGACCAATGTTTTGTTATGATAAGATGACAAATTTGCTTATTTTTGCGATAAATGAAAACCAATATTTTGTTTCGAGTAAGATACGAGGTTTGATTAATATTGTGGTAATCGAAAACCAGGTATTATTTTGAATATGATGGTAGATTTGCTTTTTGTTGTGGCAATCGAAGGCCAAGATTTGTTTTCTGAATTTGAGTATTGTTATTATAGAACGGTATTTTTACTCGGTTTTAAATTTCATGCAATATTTGATTGTTATTTTATGGTGGGCAATTTTGAGTTTTAAATTTGACGCAATATTCGATTGTTTATATGGTAATTGATGACCAATGATTTGTTTTGAAGTTGATGCAAAATTTGATTATTAATTTTATGGTTAATGAAAAATGTTTAGTTCTCATTTGAATGAAGATTTGATTGTTGTTATTATTGACGATAAATTTTTACTGTGAATTTGATGCAATATTAGATTGTTGCTTGATGCTGTGGAAATGGAAAACTAGCGTTTTAGAATTCTAATGAAAATTTTATAGATTTATGCAGAAATTGACAAACATTGTTTTGCTTTGAAATTTGATTTGAGCAACGTTTTTTGCCGTTATAATTGATTAGTCATAGTTAATTTTGAAGTCTCTTCTTTGTTGGAGCCTGACAGACCTCTGCGATGGTAGTCAGAAAAAAAGTCTCCTCTGTGTTGGAGCCTGACAGACCTCTGCGATGGTAGTCAGAAAAAAAGTCTCCTCTGTGTTGGAGCCTGACAGACCTCTGCGATGGTAGTCAGAAAAAAGTCTCCTCTGTGTTGGAGCCTGACAGACCTCTGCGATGGTAGTCAGAAAAAAAGTCTCCTCTGTGTTGGAGCCTGACAGACCTCTGCGATGGTAGTCAGAAAAAAAGTCTCCTCTGTGTTGGAGCCTGACAGACCTCTGCGATGGTAGTCAGAAAAAAGTCTCCTCTGTGTTGGAGCCTGACAGACCTCTGCGATGGTAGTCAGAAAAAAGTCTCCTCTGTGTTGGAGCCTGACAGACCTCTGCGATGGTAGTCAGAAAAAAAAGGCTCCTCTGTGTTGGAGCCTGACAGACCTCTGCGATGGTAGTCAGAAAAAAAAAGTCTCCTCTGTGTTGGAGCCTGACAGACCTCTGCGATGGTAGTCAGAAAAAAGTCTCCTCTGTGTTGGAGCCTGACAGACCTCTGCGATGGTAGTCAGAAAAAAGTCTCCTCTGTGTTGGAGCCTGACAGACCTCTGCGATGGTAGTCAGAAAAAAGTCTCCTCTGTGTTGGAGCCTGACAGACCTCTGCGATGGTAGTCAGATAAAAAATGAACAATCTGGGCTGGAGTTCTTTGCGAAAGCAGTCAGATAACAATCTCCTCGATAAAGGAACCCGACAGACTTCTGTGATGATTTTTGCCTTCCTCACCTTACTGAGGAAAGGCTATAAAATCACTCGGAAAATGAACTTTTTAATTAGACCTCCTAGACCTACCTTCATTTGTACATATCGACTCAGAATCACCAACTGAGCAAATGTCTGTGTGTTTGGCTGTATGTAGACATGTGTACCAAATCAATGTCACTGGAATATCACGTCACAGGTTCAACCGATTTTGGCCGGAACGGTTTTAATCGATCCGTCTTAACGTCCCCAAAGTTGCTATTTAAATTCATGCAGTTTTATCATGCATTTAAAAAGTCATGTTAAAAAAAACCGTTTCATATTAAATTAAAATTATGGTAAAAAGGGTGGTTTTTTCATGAAACTCTCACATGTTATAAATTTTTAGAAAGCATATGAGAAGACCTTTTAGGTAAAGTAAGAATTTTCAAGATCTGACTTACCTATCTTAAATTACAAGCAGTTTAAAAAATGGTCTGAATTCACATAACCTCAACTGGTCGGGTCTGATCGCCACGAAAAAGCGGTGTAGAGGGATGCCTTTTTCCTCAAAGGCCGTGTCTGTATAATCTTGACAAAAAGTTTGTAGGTAGTCTGTTAATTTATTGGGAGCTCTGGTGCTGCGATCACGTTAGGGGAGATCAATAAACCATGTGGACACTTTAGGCGGGTTGGAATCTCTCTATAAATGAGAGGAAGGCACCAACCTCCTAAAGGTGGATTATGTAACGTTTTTTTTTAAATAACTTCGCAGAAGGAGCCTTATGGATTTTACAAATATATTGTTCAGCAAATTTTTTCATTCAATTAAGGACCGTCTTTAACATCACAAAAGAAATTGACCTAAGAAAATTAATAAATAAATTTAAATGTGAAAGTGAGCACTTTTTGGTATCCACAGATAAAGCAATATGTATTTTGGCGTTATGTCTGTGAACTACCTAAAAAAATGATTTTAAATTCATCGAATAGGACTAAAACGGTTGTCACTATTACTAAAACTGGAGTTTTCCTCTCTTAAAAGATAAACCTCTAAATCAGCGATTCTCAACGGGGGTACCGGGCCTACTTGATTTACACGGTAGGGGGTACCAGCCTAGAAGAAGGTTGAGAATCGCTGCTCTAAATTGAAAGACGCTAATGATTAAGTATTCCATATTGATAGTTGTTATGGTTAATTGTTACTTTAATCGATTAACTCAGCTGTGATACAAAAGTTGCTTGAAACCCAACATTATTTCACAGGGAAGTAAAAATTTAAGTAATCGTTAACATGAACATTACATTATTAGTTAAAAAATGTAAAATAATACACTTAATAATTAATTTGATGCATTTTTAAATAATAAATAAAGGAATGATTAATCATCAGAAATGCTTGAAATATAATTTAAAGTGTGAGGGCGTTGCGTCACAAGAGAAAATAATACAAATTTTTGAATATTAATTTTGAATTGAGAAGTATGAGTGACAATTTGAGCAACAAAAAAAAAAACATTATTTAAAAAAAACTAGGAAATATTTAAATTTATTTTTCAATGTAATATCTGTTATTTGTATCAAAATGGTTCAAAATCATTCATTAATTTCGATAAAAATTATATTTTAACACTGTATCATTTTATTGAGTTAAAAAAAAAAACTTTCAAAATTTTAGTATAGTAAATACATCAAAAATCAATTAAGAGAAACATTATTTTGAAATAAATTAAAGAAACTTTGGGGTTCTTTAATCGATTGTACTTAATTATGAAACCAAACTTTTTCAAATTACATAACAGGAGTTTATCAGCAAAGAAAAAGTTAAAATTTTAAATAAGAAAAGAAATTATTGACAGGGATCGTAAAGATCGTGATTAAAAAAAAAATTAAGTTTCTGTGAACAATCTACTCAAGTAATATATCAAAGTTGCTTGGAACTCATTTTACATTACGAAAAAAATAAAACAAAATATTTAAAAATAAAACATTAAAAAAATCTTTCAGCTGTTTTTAGATAAGCAAGATACGTTTTGAAGGAATTTATGGTTAGGATATTGTCTCCTCCGTGTTGGAGCCTGACAGACCTCTGCGGTGGTAGTTTGAAAAATGTTTCGCCTGAGCTGGAACCCTTTGAGATAGTAGTCAGATTGCAATGTATCTGATCATTTTGAAGGTATATATAAATAAAATGACCTTAAACATTGTTTTGATCATGATTAAATGTAACATTGAATAATCTAATCTACGGTAATATCAACAGTGCTTGAATCCATACCTTTAGCTACAATAAATACAATTTGAAGAGAAAATTAATTTGACATATAATAGAAATCGAATATAGCGGAACGGCATTTATTTCAGTTTATATATTTTATTTTTATTGCAACAATTTACCACATGATTTTGTTTTATTCATTAGAATAATATTTTCTGAACTATGTTTTGTTTCAAGATAAACAAAAATATTATTAAGTAGACACAACAGAGAAAAAAAAACTATTCGGTAAAAACTATTCTTTGTCTGGTTAAAAGATCGCGTAAGTGAATATTAATAGAAAGTACAAAATTTTTAATATAAAAGTTGAAAAATGTTGATACTACCATGCATTTACAGAACAAAATCGTTAAATATGTAATTTTTTTTTAAGAAAGCTTTTGTGGCAAGAATAAACAACATTTGATTTTATTTTTTTATAAAAAAAAATGTATTTTGTGCAGCAAAGCACATTTTGAGCATTAATTGAATTATTTATATTATTTTTGCAATTTGCTTCATTTATTGATATTGCTTTTCAAGAAATCATCTTAAACTTAAATATGGACTGTTTTTTATTTTATAAAAGTGTACCGGTACTGATGAAAACAAATTCTTCGAAAATATTACTGATTTTGCATTTTAGTAATTTTTGCCATGATTTATTAACAAGTTCAAAATTAGTTAAAATGCGGTAATTTTTGATACAATGTTAAGCGGTGTATGCACATCGGAAGGAACCGGTCAAGAAAAAATTCAAATGGGCGGCAGTAGAAGCGAAAGCAAGCCAGATAGGGTGAAGAAAAAACCCTAAGAAAACGCTCCCTCTCCTTTGTTCTACTGTTCGTGAAGCTGTTTCTTGACTCCTTTCCTTCCGATCTCCATGCTAGTCTTTATTTAAAAAAAAAATGTTTGTTTTAGCTGTACAGCTTGGTTGGGAATAAGTTACAGAAAAGTACAGATAAAAATATTGAAAATGAGGAAGGCTTGAAGATCCATCTTGGGTGTTTTTGGGTATTAAGCACAAACATATACTTTTCGTCACGTTTGCATTTAACATTACCTAAAATTAGTTTATGTTTACCTTCAAGTCCCGTCTAGTGGATCAATCGGACGTGGCACTGGGCTTGGGCTCATAATCCATATATCGGTTTGAACTCCGTGGCGGGCGCACATAAATTCAAAGTGTAAATTTGAGTAAAAACAATATCTGTGCCTGTCATAGTTTTTGTTTCAGTTTTTTTTAAATAAGTTAAATAATTACCACATTGTATATATTTTTAGAAATGCTTATTCTTTGTTTTTTTATGGTACACATAAATTTAAAACTTTAAAAACGCCAGGATTATGCTTTATTTGTTATTTAAGTCAGCAACACGTTAGATTTTTGAATTTAGAACACATTGTTTTATATTTCATATTCACAAAATGATGATAAATAAAAATAATGTGATTCCATTTAATTCGAAATGTTTAAAAAAATAAAAATTGCTTTTGAATTTGAATTATTATTTTTTTAAATCGTGTTGTGTTGTTTCAGCAATGTTTGTAAAATTTGCTTTTTAATTTTAAATTACATAAAATTTAAAGAAAATCTGATAAACAATCACTAATCTCGTATTGCATAAAAAAATGATAAACCTGCATTTATTTGAGAAATATTTGTGGTTTTTGTTTTCCTCCTCGTTTTTTCTTTTTCTTATATTTTCAGGTGTTTTAAATTTTCAACCTCATCAGCGCATTCCATTTTCTACAACTTCTGCGATCGGATGTCAGCCTCTTGGACAACATAGATGAAACATTTCGAAGACTGCGCTTTCGTATTTAGATCAGCATGAAAACATAGTCGAGGAACCCGACGAAAATCTTTTAGGAAATAAAAAAAAAAACATTAATTGATTTAGCATTCATGTAATTTTTCTGTTAGGAATTATGATTGATATTCGTCATCTTGAGAGTAGAAAAGAGGGAGAATGTAGGGATTATGGGTTGCAGGATTGAATATGTAAAAAATTATTAAATGAGTATTTATTATAAGATTGATATAATTCATAAATAAGAGTTAAGAGCGCAACAAAAAGTGCGCACCTTCATGAATATTGCCTTGTTAGCTAATCGTGGATTGAGTGCGAGAGCGCGCTAGCGAGCTGCGAGAGAGAACAACGAGCGAGAAAACAACGAGATGCGCGCGGCCGGCGAAAGAGAGAATGAAGATTGTCAAATCAGTTTTGTGGTTAATTTCTGTGGAATAAGACGTGTTGTTTGTTGATTGCAAAATATCTGTGTTTTTATTATAAAAGAAAGTCCCCGATCACGACAATAACAAAGCGCCCCCCTCAGTGACAGCAGGGTGATATCGACGTTGGTGATTTCAAAAGAAGTTATGTTTGTTTTTCTCAAATAAAATTACGGAAATAATGTTTTATTGAATTTGGATGATCAAGTATCAATAAAAGCAACGTTTTTCATCGTTTGTTATCATTAGAACATCTTATTTTGCTTTTATATTAAAATGGGAATTGAAAATGGATGCTCAACATTCAAGTGCGTTTTTCTCAAAACGCATGGTTTGTACATGATGCTTTTTGAAATGTTGGCGTCGATTTATTCATACACAGTTGTTTACTTTATTCTAATACTTTGGCGCACATCCCTCCATGTACAACCGCCGCGTCTCCTCGTCCGCTTTGTCGTCCTTTGGCGGCTTGTAATCCGAAACGTGGTCCACCCGCAGCGTTCGCCCCAGCAGCTTTATCCCGTTCAAATTATCCACCGTCAGCACCGTCGAGCGTTGATCTTCAAAACAGATAAAGCCAAAGCCCTTCGATTTGCCCGTCTTTCGGTCGCGCACCAGGTTTATGTTGACGATTTCGCCGTACTGGGAAAATACCGCCAGGAGGTCACCTTCGGTTAGTTCGGACGGAAGACCGCCCACGAAGATCCACGCGCTGTCCCGGTACTGGTCGTGCCAGGAATTTTTGCCGCCGAACTTTAGGTCCTGCTCGCTCAGTTTGAGCACGTTTTTCATGTTGCTGGAAGGGAATATAGATTACAATTTTGAAACTTGAAGTACTTGTTATAACTCACGTCATAGGATTCATTTTTAAATACTTTTAAAACAATTTTTTAAACGTAAAAAACGAATTCAAAAAAAGCTGATTTTAGTTGTTTACAAACATCGTCTTTGCTGACACGATTAAATTTATTTATTCAAGAGATTATAAAAAACATATGTACTCAATTTAGAGTTGAAACTAAAGATTGTACACGCAAAACATAAAATGATTAAAATATTGCAAAATTCAATAAATCTAAATTTATAAAAAAATAAAATAAAAAAGATCTGAAGTTTGTCTGAAGTCCTACAATTTTAAACCTCATAAATTCTTGAGTAAGGCTTTAGGTTCAAGTTATTATGTTTATCAGTTTATCTGATTTTCTGTTTAAGAATTTATTAATAAAAAATAAGGCATTCCTCGTTACAAACATAAAATAAGTGCAAATAAAAACTAACAATTCGACGCCAACATTTCAAAAAGCATCATGTACAAACCATACGTTTTGAGAAAAACGCATTCGAAAGTTTAACATCATTTTTCAATTCCCATTTTAATATAAAAACAAAAGCAGATGTTCTAATGATAACAAACGATGAAAAACGTTGCTTTTATTGATACGTGATCATCCATATTCAATAAAACATTATTTTCTTCATTATATTTTAGAAAAACAAACATAACATCTTTTAAAATCACCAACGTCTATATCTCCCTTTGTTATGATTCGTTTTTCTTCGCCGAATGTACATAGAGTTGTATTGCGTGTACTAGTTGGCGTGAGAGCGGGCTTAGATAACTCTATGGCGCTTTTTGCAAGCGGAGGGGAAGTTTTGTTATGATTCGCGTTTTGTCGGCAAATGTCTTTTTCATGATGCTTTTTTTTCGTCACGAGGTTAATGTAGTCTTTTATATTCACCGAAAATCCAAATAACACAGATCTGTGTAAAATTTGACACAGATCGCTCAAAACCTGGAATACACAGAATCTGTGTAAAAGCCTTGTACACAGAACTGTGTACAACCGTTGTCTGTCAAATCTGGGATTCTGGGTAAAATTTTGCACAGAATCCGGGTAAAAATTAAAAAAAAATTCAGAATCTGATTTTGATTTTTCAGGCCAATACAAGTAAACATTATAATATCATTTATTTATCTTTGTTTTGGGTTTTATACATAAGACAACATAAACTAAATATTTGACCACTCAGCGGACTACCCCGGTCCGGAAAAGCTGACAGTGTCCGTTTACTAGTGCTGTCTATGGAACTCTCCGCTTGGAACCGGAACTGGAAAAATGGTTAGCGCGGGCTCGAGTTCCGGGGCTCTGGACTTCCGAGGTTCCCCAAAAGCACCACGTCGGAGGAACTCAGTGTGTGTGAGACAACTTGAATAAAAATTGAGTTAGGTTAGGATTACCAAGCAAATATTTATGAGATACATTACCTTGAATCCAAATACGACCACTGCGCCCCATGGGTTTACGGTGCATATGATGATCAGTTTGTTGATAAGTCTAAAAACATTGAAGTATTTTAATAATTTTCCAATATTTTGATCACGAGGAAAAACTTACAAAAATTTGCTGCAAGAGCGACGCCATCTTAGCTTTTCCTTTTTTACCCAGATTTGAAAGGAAAGCTGATCGGAAATCTGTGTAACTTTTTACACAGATCTGTGTTATAAAACTACACAGTTTTGACAGCTAGAACATGTTCTACAATCTGTGTAATTTTTTTACACAGATCTGTGTTATCTGGAATTTGCGTGTTTGACAGGTTGACAGGGCTATATAAACAGGCACTGCTGATACCAGAGATTTTGTTTATGTTAAATACTTTATTTAAAATCATTATTAAACAGATTTTCTGAAGTAATTTTTGCTATTTTTTGGTGGAGAGGTAGCTTATTAGGAGTTCTTTCAGAGTATGCAATAACCCAGAAAGTGCCAAAATGTACATGATGCCTTTTGAAATGTTGCCATCGAATTAACAGAAAGACAAAAAACTTTAAGATATTTAAGAGAAGGAACTTTTTACAACAGTCTAAAATTGTTCTTCAAATAGCTTGTTTTTGAGTTCTTTTTTGAATTGAGAGGTTGGAAGTCCTTTGATGTCCTCGGGAAGAGCGTTGTACAGCATTGTTGCCTTGTAGAGTGCTGAGTTCTGCCCAAAAGTTTTGTTTTGCATTAGAATGAAAAAAGTGATCAGAAATGGTTTTAAATCGTGTTTTTTACCATTGTACATACAATTTGACCTAGGGCCTAGCCTAGGGCTTTAGGACCCTAATGACCAAAACACGGCTGTGATGACCCAAGAGAAATATACTCATTCCAAATATAAAATCTTAAAAAAACATCTCTCAATTTCTGTGAATGTGTAGTTCGGATTTTGACCTGAACTCAAAAAAATTAATCGTATGAAAAGTGGGATATTGAACTCAGAAAGTCCATGATTTTTGGTTATAGAGTTATCTACGTGCGCATGTATTGCGTGTACGTACACGAAAAAAAGTGAGGTTAAATTTTGTACCGGCCAGCAAAACAAATGGTGTGCTAGTGTGTGTGAGATCGGGCTTAGATAGCTCTATAGAGCTATCTACGTGCGCATGTATTGCGTGTACGTACACAGAAAAGATTGAGGTTAAATTTTGTACCCACCAGCAAAACAAATGGGGTGCTAGTGTGCGTAAGCTCGGGCTTAGATATATTGTACGGAATCAACCCATACAATACCCCATCCAGTATAGCCGAATTTCAAATTATTTTGTTCTAGCCGCTACGTCTGTTGTCTGTGATTGAACTCAGAACGTCCATGATTTTTGGTTAGGGTACGGAATCAACCCATACATACCCCATCCAGTATTCGCGATCAAAAGCTCAAAAATTCCGACAGGTGGCGCAAAGCATCGAAGAATGACGATTCAAATTTTCGCTGTTCGGTTACATAGGAATGCAAACTTAAAATTGAATTTACAGCTCATAGAACAACTTTTGAGAAAAAATTCAAGTAGTACGATTGTTAACTCTTTGCCCTCTATAAATTAACGCAATAAAAAAAAATTGAAAAAAAATAATTTTGAAAAAATAATATTGTTTAAAATGATAGAGCATCAAAAGTTAACAAAGTATCAGCTCGAATTTTTGCTCAAAAGTTGTTCTCAACGCTGGAATTTAGCAAAACAGAATTCGCATACATAACCTCAAAGGGCGGAAATTTCAATCGACATTCTTCGCTCTGTTCTGCTACTCAACACTAGGTGTCACATGTCGTTTGGCTCTTGAACGGCAAAAGAGAATTTGCAGCAAAGCTTAAAGACACATGTCGCCACCTATGAACAAATAGCGTAAACCTATGATTTTTTGAAAAAATGTGTTTTTTCCTTCAGATACAACATTTTTACAAAACTTATGCCGGATTCGGATGAGAAAAATTATTTCCAAAAGTTTGGTGTATAACTTTCCAATATTTGTTTGATAGAGGATTTGCAGCAAAGCTGAAAGACACATGTCGCCACCTATGAACAAATAGCTTAAACCTATGATTTTTTGAAAAAATGTGTTTTTTCCTCCATAATCAACATTTTTACAAAACTTATGCCGGATTCGGATGAGAAAAATTATTTCCAACAATTTGGTGTACAACTTTCCAAAATTTGTTTGATTTCTCTATGAGAAAACTGTAAATTTATAAAAAAGATAGTAATTTGGACTATTTGGCAATAAAGTCTGTCAAAAATCAATAAAAATGGTTGAATATACGTTAACACATCTGTTATCAACTATTTAACTGTATATTTCATTGATATATACGAGGAAACTAATTTTTTCGTGTTCCAAAACATGTTTTTTAAAGAAAAAGGTCACAAATTTTTGCGCGCCCAAAAATTGATGTTCATTATTTTAAAGCAAAAAATTTTTCTCGTCTTTTGCAACCAGTTTCATTATGATTGATGCAGGGAATCATGAGAAATAAGCGATTTTGTTCTTCAATCCAGCAGAAAGGAATGCGATTTTTGGCAAGTAACCTCATTTTGGCGCCACCTACATTTGAAACACAGTCGCACTGCAAAACCTCAATTTTACTATGAGAAAATTGTAAATTTAGTAAAAGATAGTAATTTGAACTATTTGGTAAGAAAGTCTGTCAAAAATCAATAAAAATTGTTGAATATACGTTAACACACTTGTTATCAACTTTATAACTATTTATTTCATTGGTATATATCGGGAAACTCATTTTTTCGTGTTCCAAAACATGTTTTTTAAAGAAAAAGGTCACAAATTTTTGCGCGCCCAAAAATTGATGTTCATTATTTTAAAGCAAAAAAATTTTCTCGTCTTTTGCAACCAGTTTCATTAAGATTGATGCAGGGGATCATGAGAAATAATCGATTTTGTTCTTTGATTGGCAGAAAGGCATACGATTTTAGACAAGTAACCTCATTTTGGCGCCACCTACATTTGAAACGCAGTCGCGCTGCAAAACCTCAATAGCCGTGCACTTGTGCGACTCGCGATGCCAGCTCCATCTATATGTCGCCTCCGAATGTGTGACTGTGTGAGTGATTTTTTCACCAACTTTATTCTCACGCACACCACTGTTGAAAATGAAAATGAACTCCACCGCATGAACGCTTTCATTCCGCATTCGAGCCAGCAGCAGACAAGTTGTGTGTTGATCGCCCCAAAGTCGCAGAAATCGCGTTATCTTTTTCGCTTCCTTCCTCCCGCGCCGCTACCTAGTGGCCATTGATAAACCAGTGCGCGAAATTCCGGAAGTGTTCCGTCGTCAGCGGTCAGCTCCCCGTCGAGAATCGTAGTGTTCCGAGGTGTGTCCTTGGCCGGAGTTGCAGCGCAGGAAGGCAGAGGTGTTCCGGGTGCAAAAATCAATTACATCAGATTAGTGGGAAAGAAATTTCCAGCACTTTTTTTTTCGCGAATCTCCGTGTGTCCATTTCGGTGCAGTTTTTCGGTGGTCAGTTTCTGGCCAAACCTGAGAGCAGCAAGCGCAGAGAGAGATAAAAGTGACCAAAACAGAGTGGTGGTGGTCCCCCGGAAGAAGAGTCAGTCAGTTTTGTGCGCTGGCAGTTTTTTCGGTGCGAAAAGTTTGCCAAAAACGCAGTGTGACGAAGACGAATCGATCCGGAAGGTGTGAGGACATCGCCTTGCAATAATACATCTTTGAAAACGCAGCGTAGATTCCCAGCGGGAGGTCCCGGTAAGTAGAGGTTGCATTTTTTTCATGACACACACTTACACTGCTGATGTTGCAATGAAACTGCCTACACTCGATGTGGTGGTAGTGCCCTGGGGGGTGTTTTTGGTGGCCGCGAAAAAGGTCGACCACACAGAAGGTCGTCTGGTGCGGTTGAGTGATCTAGATCTAGGTCTTCATCAAATTTGTATCGATTGCTAAAACTTTCTAAACTATAAACCAAAGTGAATAGATAATTTATGTTGGGGAAAATTCTACTTTGAGTCACCAATCTATCTGATAGATGCCCCTGTATGAGGCGGGGAATTCCCGGAAGAATGATATCTCCCTCATTCGGGAAACATTTCTGGAGCAACATTTGAAAAGGGCGCATAAGCATTTTGACAGCCAGGACGATTTAATTCAGAGCCAACAGGTAACTATTTAACAAAACCCGCAGTGTTAAAAGGTAGCTGGGAAGGCCAGCTACTGATTTACATTCTGAGTTTTGTGAAAAGCTTATTTGTTGGCTCGGAATTTGCAAAATTGTTCCAGCTGTCAAAATGCTTATCCGCCCTTTTCTCGTGTTGCTCCAGATTATGGATCTGTAATTATTCGTGTGCTTGTGGCATTATATGCATCGTTTGTTATAGCAAACAATTAGAATTTTAAAATCACTTTAAGCTTGTTTATGATAATATAAAAGTTACTGAATTCTCTAATTTCCTTTTTTTGTGATTTCTTAATGTGGTCCTTTGTTAAGAAAGTGACTACAAACTTAGATTTAATACCGAATTCGGTAGTTGAAAAAACGGTAAATTCGAGCCAAACATTTCATTAGGGCACAAAAGCAAAAACCGCGATTCGAGAAAATCGCTTGCAAAAAATGGACAACTTGTTTCAATTCCTATTTAAAAAATAAGCATGACTGATGGTATTTTTACTGATGATTCGATAAAACACACCATTATCCTCAACTCTGCTTTACTGCTTCTTAATTTATGTTGATTTTCGCAATAAAACTCATAATTTTTAAAAATCTCGTTATTAGGCCCTTTTAGCTTTCCAACTGCTGTTCATAATGGGCCCTTTCTAAATGCAATTTCGAAGAGAACTAAAAGGGCACTAAAGCGCTGTCACCGGATTGTTGTTTTGAATGATGTTTATGGGCCCTTTTGTTTAGTTAGAAATAATGAGGAATTCAGTGGAAATTTTGATAATTGGTGAAGTTTTATGATCGAATGGAGCAGATAAGGTATGTGAAACATTAAAATTCTTCAAAAGTGTACTGAACAGCAGCCGCGGGCCGTAATCAATATTGTATTTCGACGAAGTTTTTTTCTGCAGAAACCCTTGGTGAAACGTTAACCAAACTTTGTTTTGAAGTGAATTAGTGTTAAGAATGTATGAAAAGTTCACTTTATAACATAGAAAGTTCCTTAACCACGAAAAACTAACGAAAAAGAAAAGGGCACAATTGAACTTTTTTTCTGGTTTGGAGTGAACATTGTTATGTGCCCTTTTGTTTTTTTTGATTTTTTCAATAGGAAATTGTTTGCTATCAATCTGATTCTTGGAGGGCATGTAGGGAGTGTTCTATGGAGTGGAATAGTGGAATAATCCCGAATGTTTACTTTTTGGTTTTGTGCCCTAATGAAATGTTTGGCTCGAATTTTAGATCCATCCTTGCCCTGATAAAAAGTCTAACTAACAGGATATCGTTGCCAAATAAAATTACTACTATTACTAAACCATCTGTTTAAATAAACAAAATTTTACCGATTTTCGGTTGTATGATGAACAATAATGAACTTCATTACCGAATTTCGGTAAGTTTTTTTTTCCGAATTCGGTAAATTTCAGTTTACCGAACTGTTCATCAGTTAAAAATTCGGTAAAGTTTACCGAATTCGGTAAAAAAAATCTATGTGTGTATAATCAACTTTTACTGTGGAAAATAACTTCAGTTGTTAACAATCTTTTCCATCGGTAACTGGGCGTTGTTTAAGGTGAAGCCGTTGATCATTTTCGAAGAAAAATGATCATCACTATCAAATATTCTGTATTAAATTCAATTTCACGAATTTCGGCACCAAAAGGAATCAGCATGTGCCGGTTGTTGCCTTCTTGAAGCCACTGAAAGAATTTTTGATCTAAACCAAATGTGCTTCAAAATTTATATAATTTTGTGGCACAGTCATTGACGTCCTAGTTGGCAATCATTGATAAATGACGATTTCCATAACTTTACAAGGAATGGGATAATCGTTACCAAAATGAATCAGCATGTGTAGGGGGCACTATTCAAAACAACTTGTTGAAGGAATTTTGTCAAAATATTGAAAGCGACGCAAAATTTACATCTTTGAACGAAAAATCATGACAATGATGGAAGTCTTCACGTTAATGGCCTATCTACAATCACTAAGCTTAGAACATCTAAGTAAAGTAGTAACTTAGGAAAGTCTGCAACTTGCCCTGGGCTTTGTCATAATGAGTGTCATAGGTTTGATGCTTGTTTGGCAAAGAGTATGATTTGATTCGATGTGGAATTAAAATCGAAGTGTTCAGTATATTGCTGAAGCTTCCATTTTTACACATGGACACCACTTCATGCTGCGAGAACCCACTTTGTCGTAGTCTCAGGGCTTAATCGATGGCCGGTAAGCTGTCATCGAGACAAGGAGGTTCTCTGATAGTGGAAATATCACATTTGTACAATGAACCGCTACATATGTGATTTTTCCCTATCTTAATGTGGGTGTCAGGTTAGGATGCGGGTTTAAAAAACAGTGTTTGTAGAATTTAGGATTTTAACTATAAATATCAACTTTTTATACTTTGCCTTTAGTTATTTAGGGACAAAATTAGTAACAGTGAATTAAGTAATTCTATCAGAATCGGTGATTTTCATTCAAGTAGCATAAAAACCATTCTGATTTGTCAAAATTTCCATAGAGTCTCGATCAATCAATAGTGAAATGATATCGGACTAAATTCGTTGATCTGTTGAACTAACGGTTGTCGGATTATGATTGTATCGACCATTGTTGCGAATCGAGGATCTACTGGAATTCTGACGAACAAATGGTCGTCTCTTTTTCAATTCACGACTTGTAAAATATCAACTGTTATTTTTTTTTTGTTTTTTAAAAGAATCCAGACAGGTTTTAAAAGAAACGTTTTTTTTGGTTAATAATTAAAATGTCGGGGATTTGAGATAAGAGTAGCTGTCGGATAGGTTGCTTTAAATCTTGTATTCAATTCAAGTTAGGTAGTTATCCGCAAATGAATATTTGGACTTATATGAATAATTGAACATTTTGGACTTATGAATAACACACAACTGTGCATTTATTCTAGAGTCAGATCCATACAGCGTCAGTGTTTATTTGGTCGAAGTGTACTAATTCATTGGCAGATCTGATTCTAGTTGTAATGTACGACAAGACTACTGACGGACGTGACAGGACGAGGGCCCAGTTTAGAGGTTTCGACATCAACGATGTGCGGCTGGATCACCCTCCCAAAAAAAAAAAAAAAAAACTTAGGAAAGTCTGCAACTTACGTTCGTCATCCACAATCAACTTAGAAAACTTGCTGGGCTGATATACGTTGCTATGCAGTTGTTTGTTTACCTTTGATATGGAAACGTCAACTTACCGTAGATTTTGAAATTTTCCAAACCAAACGTCAGTTTCTAATTTGATTACTTTTCCATTGTAAAAACTCAGATTCATTTCCATTGATTCAAATTCCTAAGCTAAGTGAAATTTTCTAAGCTAAGTGATTGTAGATAGGCCTTAACTGGGCTGCTTCTTTAACTGGGTGTTCGATAACTGGGCTACAGTTAAAAAGGAGACAAACGTCAAAAAACCAAAACTGCGAACAGGCCCGTGATACTGACGTAGCTTGCTGAAGCCGCCACAACATGTTTGGTGGCGCTGTTTCGGGATTAACATTTCAGAGGGTCACAAATCAAAATATAATAAATTTTATTTATTTTTTTGGAAAAAAATCCTGTAGCTGCTCAGAATGATTATTTTCATCAAAGTAAACCAAAAATTCCGCCAACAACAATATGTTTCTAGCATCAGGTCTCAGGCAAAGTTTCCCAGCAGGTGTCTTTTTAAAATCCTCTGAAATGTCTTCGGCAAATTCTAATTTGGCCAATGAACTTAAACATCATAATGTTAATTTAAATCTACAATGTGAGCTCAACCTTGATGTTGGGAAACCTTAAGAGCGAGTCCACGAACAGGGCAAAGCCCATTGTTAGGGACGTCGTGGAGCTCGCCAATCTGCCTGAAATTCAGGGGTTGTTTGAACTTATATAACTTAATATCTAGAGTTTTTTTTTATTAGGTCCTATAAACATATGAAAGACAATAGTTGATTGGTCTTAAAAAAACTCTGGATATGAGCACTCTAGCTCAATGGAAAGTGGAACAAATCTGGACACAACTTTTGAACTTTTAAATAACTAAAAAAATTAAAATATCTGCAACTAAGGCAAATTACAATTCAGCCTAACATTTCTAAAAAAGGGCTTAAAAAATGCTACAAAATCATTCCAATTGTTCAAATCTAAGCATTTTAATGAAAAAAAATGCATTTTATCGACATTTCGACTTGGAGCTCATTGGCGACATGTAGGAATAGAAAAGTTGATTTTCATCCATTTATGCCTACTCTTTAAAAAATTAAAGTAAAAAAATAAGAATCTGCTCTTGTCGGTTTACATTTCGTATCGTTAGATATGAACCTAATATCCAATAAATGTGAATCGGCGGTTTTATGAAATTTTAGTTTAGCAATTTCCTCCTGAAACAATTCATCTTAACATTTACTTTTAAGCCGAAAGCCCTCTATGAACAGCTGTCTTTAAACATAAATGTTCAAATTTAGAAACTAATTTTGTTGGTTTTGTGTCTATTCTCACTAAAACCAATAAAAAAATATCCAAATATTTTGCAAAAACATTGCTAAAATCACATTCCAGTTCACCCCATGTGTCCCGTTTTGCCCCGGATAGTACACATTTAATTTCATTTCTGGAGTTTTTTTTTGAAAAAGTCCAATAAACCCAATTTCCAGTTTTTGCTTTTTGGGTGTTCTTGAAACCGCCTTGAGTCAGGGGTACCAACACCCAAAAAGCAAAATCAGAAAATTTGGTTTATTGGACCTTTTAAAAAAAAAACAACCTGTTTTTAACTAAGGCCGTTGAAAATATTTTTCAAAGTTTATGTCCCTCGGCTCTGACCAAAGTCGAGGGGGGACAAAAAATTAAAAAAATATAAAAATTGAAGGGGGGTGACATATACTTTGAAAAATATCTAATTTTTTCATTTTTTTTTGGCCAATAAAACAAATTTCCTTATTGGACCTTTTCAAAAAAAAAAAAAAAAAACTCCCGAAGTGTTTAAAATATTTAAATATTAAAAATGTTTAAAGAATTTGAATTATAAGAAGTTTTTAAATTTTTTAAAGCATTTAAAGTATTTAATGTTTATAAAGCATTTAAAGTATTTATAGAACTTAAAGTATTTAAAGAATTGAAATTTTTTAAAGTATTTGACGTACTTAAAGTTTTTAAAGTATTTAAAGTATTGAAAGAATTTCTTGAAATTTATTTAGTATTCAAATTTTTAAAGTATTTAAGTTTTTAAAGTTTTTAAAGTATTTAAAGTTTTTAAAGTATTTAAAGTTTTTAAAGTATTTAAAGTATTTAAAGCATTTAAAGTTTTTAAAGTATATTAAGTATTTCAATTATTTTAAGCATTTAAATTATATAAAGTATTCAAAGTATTTTAAGTATTTCAAGTATTTCAAGTATTTAAATTATTTAAAGAATTTAAAATATTTAAAGTATTAAACTTGTGAGGAACATTGAACTAAATTTGCTATTCATCTGCATTGACTATTTCTTATTCCTGATTTTCTGTTCTTCTTTCACTCTCCGAATCATCTGTCTCTTTTTTTGTCATTGTGAGGGGATCATCGATCCATCCGAATTGACATACTATCTTTTCATTTTTCTGCCTTTCACACTTACTACCAGTCTTTGTGAGGGGATACTGAGCTCGATTTGCTCTCCATCCGCATTGACCTTTTCAATTCAATTCAATTCAAGTTTTATTAGTGAATAATCATGATACAATTTGTTCATTTAAGTACATAACAGAGTTTTGGGGTTCCTTACAGCTGTGAGTTGTTTAATATTTCATTTAGAAACTCTAATTACTTTTAACTAAGGATTTAACAAAAGATAGAAAAAATTTAAAAAAAAACTATCTGTACTTGCTAAGGCATTGACCTTTTCTCATCTATGATTTTCCTTTTTATCAGTAGTTAGAATCAAAGCCGGGGATCGGGGAGGGAGCATCAGGGCAGTGGACAGTATGCTGTAATGGCGGAGACTGGATGTGGATAGTGGAAGACCAGAACTACGTCAAAAGGGGAAAATAGTTTATTATTTGTACAATTCTCAAGGATTGTCCAATTAATACATCTATTGTCAGTCTCCAGCTGTCTGCCGCGCCCTTTTAGGCCCCCAACGGGGTTCGAGCCCTGTTTTTCAGCTTTGTCAGACTTTTTTCGGAGTTATTGGAGGTTACTGTCGGAAGGAGATTCTCTTCCCCTGAGGACACCGTGAGTGATTTTGCTTGTTCGCGTCCAACCACCCCTTTTGGCCCTTCATACGACAGTAATTTGAAAATGATCCTTTTAAGTCTGAGCCACTGTAATTCTAGGCAACCGCTACATAGGTCATCCTTGTGGCCCATCAAATCAAAGTCCAATAAACCAAATTTCCAGTTTTTGCTTTTTGGGTGTTTTTGAAACCGCCTTGAGTCAGGGGTATTAAAAAACACCCAAAAAGCAAAAACTGGAAATTTGGTTTATTGAACCTTTTCAAAAAAAAAAAAAAAAACTCCAGATTTTAACTAAGGCCGTTGCAAATATTTATGTCCCTCGGCTCTGACCAAAGTCGAGGGGGGGGAGGGGGGGGGGGGTTTCAAAAAAAAATAAATATAAAAATTGAAATTACAAGCCTAGGTTTCAACATTTGGATGGAAAAAGTGTTTAAAATGCTTTTCACAGGCGTACAGTTGCTTTCCAATCATTAGTTTTGAAAATATCGAGGTATTGACGGAATTTTTTTTCCCCAAAAAAAAAAAATGATTTTTGTGGGACTGTACATTGGTATTTCATGAAAATTTTAAATGTTTTCAAAGAAGTTCAAACATGCTAAATATGATTATAAACGTGGGAAAATGCATTTTAACTGGTTTTCAGTGGGTTAGACTTTAATTTTCATTAAAATTTTGAAGTTTTTCGAAAAATAGTTTTTTTTGCCCCCTGACTTTTCAGGCCAATTGTGAAGTAGGGGGGGGGGGGGGCGACATATACTTTGAAAAATATTTGCCCAAAAGAACAAAAATAAGGACAAAAAAATTTTTTTCGTCCTTTCAATTTTACGCCCTTTTCGTCATGTTACTCCCCATAATTTTGACACTAGACACCAAAACTTAGGCTTCAGTGTATGCAGATGACAGCCGTAGCATCCCCGTGGTTGCGAACCAACATTTTCTGAATTGATATAGACGAATCCACTTTGAAATGGTTGCTAGGTGGCTAATTTTAAACAATAAAATGGTTATTTATAACATGTATATTTTTAATATGTTAAGTATTTGATTTCACGCAGAAAAATAAGGCATATTTGAATCAACAAAACGTTTTGTTGATTTGAAAATCATAATTTTTGTTGAATCAACGCTTAACGTCAAAGCAGCTTTTTCAAAATAACAAAAGACTTTTGTGGAATCGAGAAAATCAAGGTTTGTTTCAACGCAAAATCGGCATTGATTATATTCAACAAAAATTTTGTTGTTTGAAACCTCGTACAGGCTGATTCTACAAAACTTTTTTCTGCGTGTTTAAAAGAAATTAATAAAAGTATGTAAATCGAGACATTTAGTATGGGAGCTGTCAAATCTCTGTCTATAAAAAACCTTTTGTAGGCGTACCATGTTTCATTGTGCTCAGAAAAATATGTTTTATTGTTGTGTGAAATAAAAATCGTAATCACAACTCGAATTTAGGACCCAATTCGAAAATCACACGTCTTTATTTGTCACACTTTACGTTGGCACGTGCGTTTTGCGAAACACTTCTAGACTTCTTTTTTTTAATCTTTAAAGAATCCCCTTCGAAAACAAAAAACTTTGTAATCCGCAGTTAAATCAAGACCGCATTCCAAATAGGCGTAACGATATTTGTTTTTGTCTTTTTGTTTCTATGTTTAATGAATTGATAATGTATTTTATTGACACGGTCTTAAATTTTTTGATGTATTTTTTAATATTTGTTAACAAAAAAAAAGCCAGCAAAAACATCACCAGCGATAAGATAATGCTACCGACTGACAATTATCTATATCTGACGTTGGGAAGAGGCAGACAGACCTGCTTACCTATGTGCTCTGCTCTGTTCACCAACGCAAGTAAAAACGTTTAAAACGTTTCGCGATTCACGCTGTTTACGCCCCAGTGAGCAAAACAGCTGTGCTGTGGCTTATGCCATCAGCAGCTTGCCCCGTAACTACGGTACGGTGGGTTTGAATTTATTTGATTGTTAGATTTATTTTTTCCAATTTGAAGAAATTATTAACAATTTACCAAAATTTTCTCAAATCATTCAAAAAATACTTTCGCTCAAAATTTCCTTCAACCACCCACCGCCGCAACAAATCGTCTCATGGTGAGCATTGACTTCACCACCATCCCATCATGCCTAGTAAGTAGGTAAATCCGAGCTCGTCTCACAACGTCGATCTCATCGCGAAACAACGCACCACCGGTGAACCTTTGGCTCGTTAGTCAGTGTGCTGCTAGCATTGACCTTGATTGTCGTCAGCCGAGCCACGACGACCTCGACGGGGCGCGAATTCGTGCGACTTTCGCAAAACAAGCCGTATCAGCGCCGCTGCATAACATGCAAAATCTGACTGCAGTAGTTCACTACCACCACTAAAGTAAGACTTAGTACGTGGTGATGGTGGCTAATGATGCGCATTCCGCATACCGGTTTCAGACGGTAATTAACCAGTTAACTGCGAAGCTGGATGGAATTTAATTAAAATTTGGATAAGTGTTATCTAGGGGAGAGGAGTTAGTTTTCAACCTCGAACAAGTTGTTTAATATAAAACCGTGATTTATTAGCAAAAATAGAAATTATTTGATCGATCATGAGATCATTATTACAAACAACAACAAAAAAACCCTGGACTGTGATAAATTTGTAAATTTCTCATAATTGCATATGTTATTTCGTAAAAAAAACGTCTGGTAATGTACACAGAAAATAAGTTGAATTTTGGAATGTTGATAATTTGGTAGGTTGAATATTACCTCTTTTTTTTGAGTAATATTAGATAAAAAATTTGTAAAAATGTGAACCTGATTAATATTCATCAAAAACTGATGAAAATTCATCATTTTCTGGGGTAAATTTTTTTTTGACGCAAAATCTGTCACCATTTCCGGATCAATATTACCATCTTTTTTTTCTGTGTAAACTAAAAATGGGAATATTTGAAATAATATACGAAAAGATGTGAATTTGCAGATTTCAATATCTATAGAAGCAATATTATACATTTTTCTGACACAAAATCTGTCAACATTCCAGAATGTACAGCAAAAAATCCGATGGTAAAATCGCATGCAAAAGCATCAACATTGAGCAATTCCAGCTCAAATCAGGATTTTTTCTGGTACTTTTGTATCCGACCCTCTCCGATTTCAATGAAACTTTGTAGACATGTAATACAGTAATACTCGAAAATAACATTTGGGAAGGGCGTAAGGTATTAAAACATTTTTGCATTTAGCAATTTGAAAATCACTGTATCTCGAATCCGTTGCATCGTATCAAAAAGTGGTCAAATACAAACTTTTAGGAAATTATACGGGCTTTCTAAAAAAAAATACACTGAAATAAAAATACACACCACTTCTATGAGATTTTTTGATTTTTGAGTTTAAAAGATAAATTTGAAGGTGATGTCACGATTTTTTTTCGTTCAAAATTTTTAATTAAATAGTTTAAGATATTACAAAAAGACTGACGAAAAATGCAGAATGGTATGTGTCTCCTAAAAAAATACAAAAATCGTCAAAATTTTCAAAACCCTCCTAAAAATTTAACTTTTAAACTTAAAAATCTAAAAATCTCATAGAAGTGGCGTGTATTCTTATTTCAGTGTATTTTTTCAGAAAGCCCGTCTAATTTCCTACAACCAATGTTAAAGAACGAGAGGATAGTCCTCACGAAAAGAAACGTGAGGAAAGTGCTATTTTGCGAGAGTATAGTCCTCTCGCGTGTTCATCCGTTCATTGGAACAGTTCATCCTATTGAGTGGCTTATATGGTCAAATGACCGCCACTTAGTCACCGAACCATGGTGGCCCATACGGCAAAGGCACGGTTCAATATGCCGAAGGTCTTGGGTTCGAGTCTCGGTACAGGTACTTTTTTTTGATAGATGAACTTTTTTTTAAAGATGAACCCATGAGTAAAGTACTCTCGGTAAATTTGGGATTTGTCCTCTCCGTCCGCACACAGTACCATTTTACTACCGAATCGTGCTCTTTATCCTCTCGTATGCCGATGCCCAGTTCTGGGTGTACAAGTTTGTCTTTGACTAATATTTGATACAATGCGGCTACGAGATACAGTATTTTTTCAAAATGCAAAATACAAAAATATTTAAATAACTTACGCTTTTCTCAAATGTTATTTTCGAGTGCAATTGGCTCCATATACACAAAAATGGCTTACCAGATTATTGATTTGAGCTGGAATTGCTCCTTTGTAAGCAAAAACATATCAAAAACGTGTACACAAAAAGCATTTACCGAAGAAAACAATTCAGGTCTGCTCACCCCAAAAATAGTCGAGAGTCATATTCATATTACAAAGTCCGCGCCCCATCCCTCTCTGCTACACTTTTTTTTTACTGTGTGTACACACTTAGTAAAAAATTCTGTAAATTTGGAAGGTGTAATTTTGACAGGTTGAATATTACCTCTTTAATGATGTAATTTTACCTCAACTGAAAATGTGACATTATGCCAGAAAAGATGTAAAATTCCACCTTTTCAGAGATAAAACTACACATTTTTTCTGACATAAAAGATGCACAGAAAAAAAATCATTGTAATATTACATCTGGGAAGGGGTAGCTCTTTTATATCAGAAAAAATGTGCAATTTTACCTCTGAAAATGTTTACCGAATTTCGGTTGTAAGCTGAACTTCATTACCGAATTTCGGTAATTTTTAAACGAATTCGGTAATTTTCAGTTTACCGAATTTCAGCAGTTGAAAGTTCGATAAAATTTACCGAATTTGGAAAAAATCTAAGTGTGTGATATTACTAAGAATTTTATCACTGTGTTTGTAAAGTATATTTAGGGGAAATTCTCGTATGTTTGGCAGGCACTCGCTCCTAACTCCATCCAATTTGCTAATTTTTACTATTTAAACAACTAATTTTGCAAAACTTTTGATAGAAACTTGCTTGCTCACTTCTTATTGAGCTATTTATCACTCGAGTTCAGTTGAAAACGCTTTTAATTAGCTTTAATTGAATGTCAAAGTTCTGACCTGCCAACATTAGAGGCACGCTGGAATTAGATGCTGTTCCCCTAATTTCGTTTTCATTGTCTAAAACTTTTGAATTTTTGAAAACTTCGGCCGATTGAGAACATGTAGAAATAAAATACACATTAAAAATCATGTTAATTTTACGTCTACATGGGTAAATTTTTCATGTCAGAAAAAATATGTAATTTTACCTCTGAAAATGTGTAATCCTACCACTTTTTTGTTTTACGTTTTCAGTCTGAATGTAAATAAAATTACATCATAAAAGTGGGAATTATACAAAATTATTAAATAACACTTTTTAAGTTAGTACTTTTTTGTGTTTGTTAAATTATTTTTTTCATTTATTTGTAAACAAAAATCATGGTAATATTACATCGGGTAATTTGGACTGAATTTGTGTCAGAAAAGTAGTGAAACCTACCTCTAAAATTGTGTAAATTTTTTTTAGGGTGTAATTAACGTGTAATTTTCCAACGAAATGTCAAAAAAATAATCAACGATTTGCAGTTTTCATCAACCGGGTGCATGTGATTCATCGTTTCCATGTCCGGCAAATTAAAAAAAAAAATGTGTAAAAATTCAAGAAATATTTTTTTTCTTTTGTTTTGCGTATTTCTGGAGCAACATTTGAAAGGGGCGGTACGACATTGCTCTTACGGCCTTTCGTCCCATTTAAACGCATGTAATGAAAGGCCGTAAGAGCAATGTCGTACCGCCCCTTTCAAATGTTGCTCCAGATTTGTTCAATCTGCGGTCCTGAGATTTGAGGCTTTTTTTAAGGCTACGAATTGCATTAATTTATTTGTAAAAATCAAGTTGAAAAAAGCATTAAAAATAACTAACAGCTTAAAATTGAATGTGAAGGTATTTTTTATTTGTAGATTTTTTTGTTTTATTTCATTTGAAAATTTTAAACTCATTTGCAAAATGCTACATTTGACTCTTTTTTGCAATGGCCATTGCATTTTTTTTTCAATTGAATGCCCCGTTTACTTTTGCATTTTTGATTTAATAAGGTCTTTTTAATCTTTTTAAAAGTTTCGAATTTAAAGCCTCAGTATAAAAGTTAAGATCGGAAATAAGAAAAACTTAAAACTTTATAAAAAACAATATTTGAATTAATATTGAGCATATTTGTGACAGTAGCATATATTTACCTAATATTGTGTACCCCTATCCCCATTTTGTGATACTTTCTGCTTAAAAAGTGGGTTTTTTTTAAATGTTTAACAAACTTTGTTCTTATAATTGTAATATGAAAAATAATGACATTTAAATGCATTTGAGTAGTTTTGTTGTATGCTTTTTAATGTCAACATATTTGAGACCATAAAATCATTTGAGCAATTCTCTACGAAATCGGTCTTTTTTCTTCAATTTTAATTTTTGTATTTTTTAATCCGGCTGAAACTTTTTTGGTGCCTTCGGTATGCCCAAAGAAGCCATTTTGCATCATTAGTTTGTCCATATAATTTTCCATACAAATTCGGCAGCTGTCCATACAAAAATGATGTATGAAAATTCAAAAATCAGTATCTTTTGAAGGAATTTTTTGATCGATTTGGTGTCTTCGGCAAAGTTGTAGGTATGGATACGGACTACACTGGAAAAAATAATACACGGTAAAAAAAAATTTGGTGATTTTTTTATTTAACTTTTTATCACTAAAACTTGATTTACAAAAAAACACTATTTTTAATTTTTTTTATTTTTTGATATGTTTTAGAAGACATAAAATGCCAACTTTTCAGAAATTTCCAGGTTGTGCAAAAAATCACTGACCGAGTTATGAATTTTTTAATCAATACTGATTTTTTAAAAAAATCGAAATTTTGGTCGTAAAAATTTTTCAACTTCATTTTTCGATGTAAAATCAAATTTGCAATCAAAAAGTACTTTACTAAAATTTTGATAAAGTGCACCGTTTTCAAGTTATAGCCATATTTAAGTGACTTTTTTGAAAATAGTCGCAGTTTTTCATTTTTTTAAATTAGTGCACATGTTTGCCCAGTTTTGAAAAAAATATTTTTGAAAAGCTGAGAAAATTCTCTATATTTTGCTTATTCGGACTATGTTGATACGACCTTTAGTTGCTGAGATATTGCAATGCAAAGGTTTAAAAACAGGAAAATTGATGTTTTCTAAGTTTCACCCAAACAACCCACCATTTTCTATCGTCAATATCTCAGCAACTAATGGTCCGATTTTCAATGTTAATATATGAAACAATTGTGAAATTTTCCGATCTTTTCGAAAAAAATATTTTTGGAATTTTCAAATCAAGACAAACATTTTAAAAGGGCGTAATATTGAATGTTTGGCCTTTGTGAAATGTTAGTCTTGATTTGAAAATTCCAAAAATATTTTTTTCGAAGAGATCGGAAAATTTCACAAATGTTTCATATATTAACATTGAAAATCGGACCATTAGTTGCTGAGATATTGACGATAGAAAATGGTGGGTTGTTTGGGTGAAACTTAGAAAACATCAATTTTCCTGTTTTTAAACCTTTGCATTGCAATATCTCAGCAACTAAAGGTCGTATCAACAAAGTCCAAATAAGCAAAATATAGAGAATTTTCTCAGCTTTTCAAAAATATTTTTTTCAAAACTGGGCAAACATGTGCACTAATTTAAAAAAATGAAAAACTGCGACTATTTTCAAAAAAGTCACTTAAATATGGCTATAACTTGAAAACGGTGCACTTTATCAAAATTTCAGTAAAGTACTTTTTGATTGCAAATTTGATTTTACATCGAAAAATGAAGTTGAAAAATTTTTACGACCAAAATTTCGATTTTTTGAAAAAATCAGTATTGATTAAAAAATTCATAACTCGGTCAGTGATTTTTTGCACAACCTGGAAGTTTCTGAAAAGTTGGCATTTTATGCCTTCTAAAACATATCAAAAAATAAAAAAAATTAAAAATAGTGTTTTTTTGTAAATCAAGTTTTAGTGATAAAAAGTTAAATAAAAAAATCACCAAATTTTTTTTACCGTGTATTATTTTTTTCCAGTGTAGTCCGTATCCATACCTACAACTTTGCCGAAGACACCAAATCGATCAAAAAATTCCTTCAAAAGATACAGATTTTTGAATTTTCATACATCATTTTTGTATGGACAGCTGCCGAATTTGTATGGAAAATTATATGGACAAACTAATGATGCAAAATGGCTTCTTTGGGCATACCGAAGGCACCAAAAAAGTTTCAGTCGGATTAAAAAATACAAAAAAAATCGAATGACCGAAATCCTAGAGAACTGCTCATTTAAAACAAATCATGGAAAAAGTAATTAAAATGGTTCAAGATGAAAAAAAAAAAATAAAAATGATAAAACTAAGTAAATCCAAAAAAGTTGAAAATTTATGTTCTAGTCAAGGTTCTAGTATAACTGATTGATTTATCTTCCATTTTTGTGCGATTAATTAATTCCATGACTCGGAAAAAACCCTTCTCGAACTAAAGTTCCCAGCATAAGTACTTTCCCGGAAGTAGATCTAATTACAACTCAACTCGGAAAAAGACTCCTCTAATCCCCACCCATTCGAAACGCAAAACAGACCTTTTTCTTCTTTATTTTCTGCAGAAAACAAAGGTATCGAATTCGCGTGACCTTCGAAAAAAAAAAACATACCCAACCCAGACCCATGAATAGAAATAACAACAAATCCATTGAGTAAATTGGTCGCTCCCTGAACGACGCCGCCGTCCCGGTTCCAAGTTCCAACGCAACAAAAAACAATTATAATTCGAGTTTGTTTGTTTTTGTTCTTGGAAAATTGCGACGGGGCAAAAACATAAACAACTCAGCAAACTGAAACCGAGAGGCGAGCAAATCCTTTGCCGTGCCATTAAATGGCAATCCTTCGACGGGGAAAACGGACGAATGTGGCTCGTTTTCTCTCGGGGATCCACCGTCCACCGAGTTGTATGCCCCGAGCAGATGGCGGGGCGCTTAAAAAAACACGGTTTGTTAATTTGAAGGAACGTTGCTGATGAAATAACAAACTTTGATATCACATTGAACATCTTGGAATCACAGCTGCTAATTTTATTTATATTCTTTGTATTCTTTCTGTTGATGATTTTTAAAAGGACAGAGTTTGTTGTTATCAGCCACATTGTAACAATTTTTGTTCTTATAGACGGTTTATTAGCATATTTTTTTCAATAAATTATATTTTGTTTTTTTTTAACAAATTATGTTTTCACAATCCAACAAACCGTGTTATGTTTCAGCAAATTTCCTCTACTCGGCCCCCCCGAGAGTCCTCGGGGAACGTTTATTTATGAACGGTACACGTACCGGAAGCCAAACGAAAACTTTGCCCATTCCATTCCGGCGGGGTAAGAAGCACATTCCACCTACGCAACGAGAAGAGATAGAACACGACTTGAAGGCGAAGAAAAAGTTGCGCCAGGAAACCGGAAGCTGTGTGAATGCTTGGCGACGTCCGGCTGAATTTTTTTGTGGTGGAGAAGTTGGACAAAGTTTTTCTTTTGAAAATATGCTTTTTGGTAATTACTTGGTGGAGTTTGATGGTTAATTTTTGGTTTCTCAATTTTTTTTTGCTAAATTCAAATCGGAAGTTCGCGAGTCTGATACTGTTGGAGGTTGCTGTTTGTGTTTATTTCTCTCGTCACACCAGGGTGCCGTATAATTAGAGCCCTTATATACTAACTAGCAGTCTTATCTTATCTCGAGTCACGAGTGTAGCTCGGGGAGCTTGACTTTTGGCGGGTTTGTTTACACAACCAGTAGCACGATGGGCTTATTTTATTATTTGAAGCTCGGTTGCAGTTTCTCGGTGGGTTAGTATCTGTGCTGAAAGTTGACTAACACTGCGTGGAGAATGACTAATTGCCATACAAACTTTGACTAGAGGAAACATTTTTGAAAATAAAGTAGCGAACGTTTTTTGAGCATAGTTTATTGCAGTATGTTTAACAAATTTTGTTCTTATTTAAAAAAATCAATTGCACTGTAATATTTTACGCTTTTCAGTTTTTTTGTTATGTTTGTTAACATTTAATGTCTAACCAAATAACATAATTTGTTAATTGAGAAAATGTATCCCATTGACAAAAACAAAATTTGTTATTATGCAGTACATAACAATTTTTCAAGTGAATTAATGTTGACGTTACGTAAAACAACACTTGATGCTGTTTGTTTATCAAATTTTGTTCTTATTGAAATCAAATGCATTTTTTCAAATGTTTTTTTTCAATTTTGTTTTTGTGTTTGGCAAAATTGAGAAATAACATAAAGTCAGCTAATGAAACAATATTATTAATTTGCCGAATTTTCTTGACAAGGCGAAGAGAATTGACGTGAAATAACATGTCTTGTTACATCGTAAAATCCCTCCAAACATCTCACCCAAAAAGAACAACCAATCTTCAAGGATCTACACGATTTCGAGAACAGGATTAACATGTCTAAGCTTCTTGGAATAAATTCGTTTCAACGGCAACAACGCGTTGGCGGAAGTTGGCGAAACGTCACGGGGCGTGACGTGTGACATTTCAGCGCTGGGCTGCTTGCCTGCCGGCGGACGGAAATTTGCGATATCCTTCCGCGTGCTCGTTTGTTGAAAAGATATCGTTGGATGAATACCCTCTTCGAGTCAGCAGTTTGGAATTTTTCTCCAGTTTTTTTTAAATATTTTTTCGAAAAGAACAGTTAGACATGTTTTTCATGGCAAATTTAAGAATTGTAGTTAAAAAAAAATACAAATTCGAATTAAATTTGAAAGTGTACATTTATGCATTATTATTGAAAATTGTAGAATAAGATGTTCAAAAAACATTAATCATAAGAATTTGCGGTGAAAGCGTCGTGATTCGAGCTTGAGGTGCAGCAAGTTTAACCTCGTGTTGCACGCGAGGAGCAAATTATCGATCCATCGTCGTCGTTTGAGGGTTCAAGCATCGCCGTGAAGACGGCGATGTTCTCATCACTGCTGGCGATTACGTGTACGAGGTACGTTTATCGCGCAGAGATCATCTTTTTAGTGTAGGTCGTCAAAGTTAGAGTTAAAAGTAATTAAATAGTTTGATTTATTGAAAAACATCTAGAATTAATAATAAATTTATAAAAAAAAACCTTATTCTAACTTCGGAATGTGCTACATATTTGTGAGTCAGTAATTATAAAGTCACTCCTTAACACACCAACATTGAAATTCTAATGCAATCGACGACCGCCCAAGAATAAATGTTAACCTACACAAAAAAAAAAATCTCAAAATCGTGAATTAAATTCACGAATGCGAGAACCACGGAATAATCGAACACCATTTTTTCAAGGTTGTTAATCAATAACATTATCGTCGATAATATTTTCGTCTGACGATATCGATAATGGTATTACTCAAATTTTCATAATTGAGCAGTTCTCTACGATTTCGGTAATTCGATTTTTTTGTATTTTTTTATCCGACTGAAACTTTTTTGGTGCCTTCGGTATGCCCAAAGAAGCCATTTTGCATCATTAGTTTGTCCATATTTTCCATACAAATTTGGCAGCTGGCCATACAAAAATGATGTATGAAAATTCAAAAATCTGTATCTTTTGAAGGAATTTTTTGATCGATTTGGTGTCTTCGGCAAAGTTGTAGGTGGGTCATTCCACCCGAAGCGGAACAGCACTTGAAAATTACCATCTCCGATTCTGCTCAAATTTAGCAGAGCTGTTGAGACTATCAAAACATGCAAAAATCCCGAATTTCATCCAAATCGGACCACCCCCTCCATTTTTATACCCTCCCAAAAAATCGACTTTTTGACGATTTTTGAGCAAAACCCCTATCTTCAAACGACGATAACTCAGGAACTGCAAATCATAGAGGGTCGGTCTTAGACTCAATTTTGAAGGAAATTGGACGTAGAATGCATTTCCGTGATCAAAATTTAGATTAAAATATGTTTTCTACCTGTATTGCGCAATTGAAAACTTTCAATGGCCGTATCTCAAAACAGCCCTATTTATTTTTTAAATTTGACCTCACCATCGTATTCCCCGGCCAATTTTACATAAGAATCACTTATCGACAGAAAGGAATATGTTTCGTTCCAGAGATATCGAATTTTAAAGTTTTGAGTATTTGAGATTACCTAAATTAGCTACACTCGCAGCATCTGCTAGAAGCACTCGGGCGCGTTGATCAATAATTACTACCTGGTGTTCTGTATGATGAATTATTTTTATTTTTTATACGATTTTAAGATTATTAATCCCTTGAACAATCTATATTTTGTTTAAGGATTATTTATTGGGTAATTTAATTTGAACCATATCAAGTAAATTTTGAACTTTTAATATTTATTTGCAAATACTACAGCGTTTTTACAATATAATTTTATCATTTTCATATCATTAGGAAAAATATGAAAATAATACAATTTCATATTTTTCCTAATTCCTAATTTCTTCTTTTATTTAAAGCGAGAATAAATGTAGAGCTGGCTGTAGTAGATGAAATAATTCTCATTGGTTGCCATGTGCGGTAGCGAAATAGTGCCATTCAGCAAAAACTCCTAAATCTGCCATACGGTTTGAAAGATTGATCATATAAAACCGATTTTTTATATTGTGAGCCAGTTTCATCTGAATAATTGATAATTTTTTTTTCAATTCTGATAAATTTAATTTCAAAAACAAAACCATATTTTTCTGATACATGTGGACAGCAGCTGTATCAAAAACAAAAACAAGAAACCAACACAACTGAATTTGATCTTAATCAGATCATAAATCAAATTAATCTTTGTGATTTTCTCACATTTTTCAGTTTTATACTTTCCAGAAATCCTCCTCCTTAATTATGCTTCACGAGAGTTTAATTCATGTTAATTCATAATTTTTAACACGATAATGTATCGTACACTTTTTCTTAAGAAGTGTTACTTACAAGATCAATTGCAATTTCCTGCTAGCTCTGTGTGAATTCCATTCTGCCCTGTATTGCGTGTCGTTCTTGCTCTGTCCTGTGGGCTAGCACATAAATGCACCGTATACTTTTTTTAAATTTAAGATTATACAGCAGTTTCCTACTAATTAACTAATGATTATTTGGGATGAAATCTTATTTCAATAAATAACCAGGTAGCAGTTATTGATCAACGCGCCCGAGTGCTTCTAGCATATGCGGCGAGTGTAGCTAATTTAGGTAATCTCAAATACTTAAAACTTTAAAATTCGATATCTCTGGAACGAAACATATTCCTTTCTGTCGATAAGTGATTCTTATGTAAAATTGGCCGGGGAATACGATGGTGAGGTCAAATTTAAAAAATAAATAGGGCTGTTTTGAGATACGGCCATTGAAAGTTTTCAATTGTGCAATACAGGTAGAAAACATATTTTAATCTAAATTTTGATCACGGAAATGCATTCTACGTCCAATTTCCTTCAAAATTGAGTCTAAGACCGACCCTCTATGATTTGCGGTTCCTGAGTTATCGTCGTTTGGAGATAGGGGTTTTGCTCAAAAATCGCCAAAAAGTCGATTTTTTGGGAGGGTACAAAAATGGAGGGGGTGGTCCGATTTGGATGAAATTCGGGATTTTTGCATGTTTTGATAGTCTCAACAGCTCTGCCAAATTTGAGCAGAATCTGAGATGGTTATTTTCAAATTTGCATTTTTTCTTGCACACTTCAGGTGGAATGACCCAGGTATGGATACGGACTACACTGGAAAAAAAATGACACGGTAAAAAAAATTTGGTGATTTTTTTATTTAACTTTTTATCACTAAAACTTGATTTGCAAAAAAAACACTATTTTTAATTTTTTTTATTTTTTGATATGTTTTAGAGGACATCAGATGCCAACTTTTCAGAAATTTCTAGGTTGTGCAAAAAATTATTGACCGAGTTATGAATTTTTTAATCAATACTGATTTTTCAAAAAATCGAAATTTTGGTCACAAAAATTTTTCAACCTCATTTTTCGATGTAAAATCTAATTTGCAATAAAAAAGTACTTTAGTGAAATTTTGATAAAGTGCACCGTTTTCAAGTTAAATCCATTTTTAAGTGACTTTTTTTTAAAATATTCGCAGTTTTTCATTTTTTTAAATCAGTGCACATGTTTGCCCACTTTTGAAAAAAATATGTTTGAAATGCTGAGAAAATTCTCTATATTTTGCTTCTTCGGACTTTGTTGATACGACCTTTAGTTGCTGAGATATTGCAATGCAAAGGTTTAAAACAGGAAAATTGATGTTTTCTATGTCTCACCCAAACAGCCCACCATTTTTCAATGTCGATATCTCAGCAACTAATGGTCCGATTTTCAATGTTAAAATATGTAACATTTGTGAAATTTTCCGATCTTTTCGAAAACAATATTTTCAAAATTTTCAAATCAAGACTAACATTTTAAAAGGGCGTAATATTGAATGTTTGGTAATAAAAAGCTAAATAAAAAAATCACCAATTTTTTTTACCGTGTATAATTTTTTTCCAGTGTAGTCCATATCCATACCTACAATTTTGCCGAAGACACCAAATCGATCAAAAAATTCCTTCAAAAGATACAGATTTTTGAATTTTCATACATCATTTTTGTATGGACAGCTGCCAAATTTGTATGGAAAATTATATGGACAAACTAATGATGCAAAATGGCTTCATTGGGTATACCGAAGGCATTAAAAAAGTTTCAGTCGGTTTAAAAAATACAAAAAAAAATCGAATGACCGAAATCCTAGAGAACTGCTCATGGACAAACTAATGATGGAAAATGGCTTCTTTGGGCATACCGAAGGCACCAAAAAAGTTTCAGCCGGATTAAAAAATACAAAAAAATCGAATGACCGAAATCTCAGAGAATTGCTCTAAAGTGTTTTTCGAAAATACTCAAATTGTCAAAATATGCAATATTGGTATCAGTTTATGGTTAAACGCTGTGAGAGTTGGATAATCATGCAAGCGGGAATGAGAGAGAAAAGGCAAATGTCAATCGCGAGTGTGTAAACACGAAAACGTGTTCGGCTATGTTCGGCACTGAGAGTTTCAATAGGGAGAGAAAAGCAGTTGTATTTGAGGCATGAATATTCAGGCGGGATAATTGTAGTTTCTGAGAGCTGATATTTTGATATTTTAACAACCCTGATTGGTATCTAACGAAGCGAAATTTTGTATGTTTTTTCACTTTATTTAAGTATTTTTGTAAAATACTAAATTTTTTACAAAGTATTTTATCGAACTTTCAGGTTTAAGAGGTTATCAAAACATAAAATGAAATATGGGATTGCATGACAAAAAATACATTCAAATAGAAAAAAAAACTGGATAAAAAAGTACTTGAAGATTTTATTCGAGTTCAAACAAATTCCGATTTTTTTTACGTTTTGAAAATTAAGGATCATTACACAATTTTTGATCATTTGAATTATTTTTTTCGAATCATCATTCTACTGAATTTCATCGCTGGTTTTGTGGAGTCCCATCGGATACCGTGGTATTTTCCCTCATTTGAATATTCCCCATTGAGGTGGCTGAAATAAAGATTCAAAATTAGTACCAAACATAATAAATTTAAACTTCAAATCTTACCTATTAAAACAATGGTTGAACCACCACCCCCCACGAAAGTTCTTTGCACAGTTCTCCCGGTCGCTGTCGTTATCACTATCGTACGTGGTAAACTTTTTCCCATCGTGCACCCTCAGCCAATCCCCGGCACTTCCGGAATAACTGCCAAGCTTCAGAATCCTGTACTTTTGCTCCTCGCTGCCCACCCGAAACTCCGAGTAGTGCGCGTACAGCTCACTCCCCGAGGAGTTCCTCACCTCAACCAGCAGCTCGTGGGAATCCCGCGCGGTCAGCCGGTGCAGCTGCTCCAGCCCGAGCCACGACTCTCCACCGAGAATGCCGAACCCGTCCCGGTAGTCCTGCCAACCGCGGTAGAAGTCGACGAATCCCTCGTACCGGTGTTGCACGATCGTCCAACCTCCGCCGAAGGCGGTTATTATTTCGCAATAAACCGAAAAGGGGGCCGGATCTTGCGGGGTTAGACGAATCCGGAACAGTCCGGACGATTGTGGTGGGCGGACATCTCGGCAGGATTCGATGCAGTGGTCGGCGGGCTTGGTGAGGTTTAGGAACCTGGCGTTTGGAAATTGAGTTGAGTTGATTGGATCTGAAGCGAATGGCGATCTTCTTACTGGCTTTGAAGATTGTCCAGCTGCTTCTGGAGAAGCTCGTAACCAAATCTACAGTCGGACTCCTTTGCACTACCGTTGCTCACGTACGTTACGAACAGTATCAGGAACGAAGAGCAATGACTTCCAGCTGGTAGGAACATGCTGACGAATAACGCTCTCAAACTGCACATTTTTTGCACTGTCTCTGCACTTATATATTTGCTCCAGGTTGATTCTCAGGCTGTTCACGGGAGATGGCCGGACTTCAATTCAATACCGTACGTCTCTAAGAGAATTTAATCGAATTTAGTGAGACAGTTCAGCAGAGTTCAATGATATGCGGCGTTGTAGATCGGGAATTTGAACTTGAATCAATTTCAAGGTTGGCGACGCTACACCCGAACGAAAGATCTCTGACAACTAGTGTCATCCCGGGCAGACGGTAATAACAACATTCATGCCATTTCAATAACAAATATTGTTAAATAACAAAAAGTAAAAAAAACGATTTTTTTGTTTAATAACAGTTTATGTTATCACAACAAAATTTGTTATTGGTTGAAAGCCACAAAAACTTTAGAATAACATTTTCTGTTATGGAAGAGTACCTCCAACTGTTATTAGGATAATCGGATTTGTTGTTAAAATAACAAAAAATAATAACAAAGATTTGTTCGAAGAATGACTAAAAATTTTATTAGTCTGTTATTACAATAACAATCCAATAACAAAAAAAAAAATCATAACGACGAATAAAAAATCTTGATAAAAATAACATAATAACATTGCCTCCTGAGCAGACGAAATTAACTTGGGAATAACATTTTTTGCTATTTGAAAATACTAGGCCAATGACAAATTTTGATATGATAACATAAACTGTTTTCAAACCCTTGTGCAAAAATGGATTTTTCAAGAAGATTCCAAAACACTTTCTGTTATTTTAACAATATTTGTTATTGAAATGGCATGAATTTTGATGTTACCGTCTGCCCGGGCTAGTATTTTCAAATATCAAAAAATGTTATTCCCAAGTTATTTCCGTCTGCTCGGGTATCCTTATTAATTGTTTGCATTCTGGTCCTTCCTCTTTATCATACAACCGTGGCACAGTGGTAGGAAGAGAGGACGAGAATCAAAGGGCTTCGGCTCGATTCTCGTCGAGATTCAGAACTTTTTTTACAGCTTGATTTTTTTGTTTCAAAACTTGATGTTCATTTTTTTTAAATTTCCAATAGATGTCGCTACCAAGTCGTAGAAATCCCCTCGGAAAAGCGTTGGTTGCGGTTTATACCCTGCGTTAATTGGATCTCAACGCAACAAATGTGCCTGGCGTGTGATGGCAATTTGTCAAGGGAAGGGCTAAGACTTTGAGCCCACGTGCTGCGGCCTCCGCCGCCACGAAGTCTGGAGCTTTTTTGCGTGGGCTTAAAAGATAACCTTAACTAAAAAAATAAAAAGAAGATTAAAGCTGTAAATTTTAAAGAAGGAATTGTTAAAATGAAAAATAAAAAAATATATATATTTCGCATTTAAGTCGACTTGTTCAAAGCAACTTCAAAAACGCAAAAAAAAAGAATCGACAGCATGATGTGATTTCAAACGACGAGAGGGATAGAAAAAAACAGCATAAAAATTCCGCAAAAAAAAACTGATCGAAATGTAAAAATAGAGACGACGACGGCTGGCAAATGATGCGCGCCGCACACTTGAGCTGCTGCTCCTCCAAACAATAACAAATTGATGACGGTCGGGACGGGCGCGGGAGTGTTTGAGCATTATATTTTGGCATGACGGCAATTTTTTTTTTGTACTCGAGTGTCACACACACTTGAACAAGAGGTTCTGGCAGACACATCGATTGGCGTGTGATGGGGCGGCAGGTTTTTTTTTTTTAAAGTGTATTAATCTTTTTGTTAGAAGTTAAATTAATTTTTAAGATGCTGTGGGATTTAAAACAAAATCAAATAATTCCTCACATTTAAGCTGTTGCAAAGATTTTTATATGGCTATTTGCACAATTCGATACTATACATCGAATTTTCCCAAAAAAAAAATCTCATTTTCAACAAAGTCCAAACAAGCTGAATATGATTTCGCTGCTGCAAATATTTTTCAAAGCTTTTGTCTCCCCCCCTTTAATACAGCCGAAAAATCAGGAGGCAATTATTTGTCTGCACAATACTTAAAAATTTCAACGAAACTTTTAGTGGTTTTGTTTGAACATATTTTGGGTTTTTGTGATATCCCAATGTACAGTACCGTAAAAGTTTATTTTTCGCAAAAAATCGTCAATATTTAGATATTTTGAAAACTAAGGATTGCAAAAAACTGGACTGGACTAAATGATTTTTTAAACAAATTTTGCATTAAAAATTATATCCAAGGCTTGTAATTTAAATTTTAAACAATAATTGCAACGTTCCTAAGGGCATTGTTTTGTTTGGCAAAGCCATTTTAGTGCTTTTTCAGTTTTTTTTTCAATTTCAAACCGCCCTTTTGAAATGTTAGAATCGATTTGAAATTAGGACCTCTATACGGATAGAAATCCTGTAAGTAAATCCGAATTTGTAAACATTGGAATGATTTTAAAATCATAAAAAAAATGATTTCGCTGTAAATGTTTTAAAACCCGTTTTGTTTTACGAAACATTTCAATGTTTACAAATTTGAGACAATAGAGGTATCGGACACCATCTACCTTAAAATAATTATATTTCTGAATATCAATTTCTTGCCTTGCTTTTTTAGAAAATTTATAAGTTGGAAGTTTTACTTGTTTTTTTAGACTTTGCCAATGTTTTAAGAAATGAAATTTTTTAGGGGTTAACTTTGGCTGTGTTTTTTACTAAAATTTCCTATATTTTAAGTAAAAAGAAATATGCAGTCATTTTTCTAGTGTCTCAGACTATGCCTCGACGCATTTTATAGAAGAAAATGTGAAAACAAGCAAATAATTGAAAAAGTCGTTGAGAAACATAAAAAAAATAGATAAGCTAAATGTAATGATACACAGAAAAAAAAAATCATGGTAATATTACATCTGTGAGAGGGGACATCTTTTATGTCAGAAAAAAGGTGTAATTTTACGTCTGGAAATGTGTAATTTTACCTCTTTCTGGTGTAATGTCACTTTTTCAATCTAAATTGAGGTAAAATTACAACACAAAAGAGATAATATTCAACCTTCCACAATTACAGCTTCCAAATTTACATTATTTTTTACTGTGGAGGTTGTAGAGTAGGCCAAATGCTACCAAAAACATAAAGATAAATGCAAATTAAAATGCTAAAAATGAAACAATAAAAATATAAAACAAGAGAAGTAAAAGTTTTTCGTAGAACAATAGTTGACCTCCTAAACAGGACGAAAATAGAAATTTTCGAAAAAAAGGGCAGTAGAGGGTTAAAGTAAAAAAAGGCATTAATATACTTAATTCTACCTGGAATAACGGAATAACACTCAAAAGATTATAACATGAAAACTATGTATCTCTTAGACAAAAATAGTGCTGAATAATTATCAATTTTGAGACACATTTGATTTAGGACAAATCTTTAATTGTCAAAGAAATCTCATAACAAACTTTCAATCATAATGTTTAGGTTTAATTTACATAGCGGTGAAATTGATAAGAATATTTGGAGGATATTAAAAAATGGGTCAAAGTGTCAAAGAGTTTCACAGGATTGAGAAAAATACAACAAGTACAAAAGAGTCATTTTCACATAAAAACTTATCCTTTTTTCATTTAGTTTCATTTGTGTATTCTTTCGAATAAGTAGTGAACATTGAAAATTTAGCAACTCTGCTAACGCCAGGAACACCGAACTGAAATAAATATAACTTTTTGAAGCTGAGTGATGAATATTTTAAGAAATTAAGTTCGGGAAATTTTAAATAGTTTGTTTCAATTGAAAAGATCCAAGACCTGCGGCGGACTAAGACTTTGGACGTAGCGCATTGTCACGAAAAGCGGACAAGGCAGAACAAACCAAGCCGCGCGTAAGGTGCGCGAACTGTGACGGTAACCATACCGGCAATTACCGCGGATGCGTCGCACGCAAGGCCTACCTCGAGGAGTAGGAAAAGAGGAAGGAGAAAGCAGCAGCGTCCCACAGTTGGGCAGCGTACGGTTCCAGAGGACAACCCAGCGATCCCTCCTGGATGGAGCTGCCGTAACAGGCAGAGCAATTTGTGGCCCTCGGGGAGCTGATGATTAAGCACATCTATAATTGATTATTTTTGTCTGTGATCTAGTTTCTCTTTATCTATCCTTTTCACATTGCACTTTCTGTAAATTTTTTGAATTTTTTTTCTTACTCTTGTCTATCCCATAGTTATAAGTAATAATTTTTCGATTGAATGATGATGTAAAACACAGCTGAAAGGAACACCAAAACTCTGTTATGTACCTAAATGAACTCATTGTAACTTGATTATTCACAAATAAAACCGAATTGAAATTGAAAAGTGAATCTTTGGCAAAATTGCTCTAGAATATTGTAAATAATGTGAGATTTTTAAACTGAATTTCTTAAACAATATGTAAACCCGAACAGACGGTAATAACTAAATTCATGCCATTTCAATAACAAATACTGTTAAAATAACAGAAAGTGTTATGGAATAATCTTGAAAAATCCATTTTTGCATAAGAGTTCAATAACAGTTTATGTTATCATAACAAAAATTGTTATTGGTCATCCGTCATTGGGTCATTGTTATTGGGTTGATATTGATTGACAGCAGAAACAACTTGAGAATAACATTTTTTGTTATGGAAGAATAACTCCAAACGTTATTGGGATGATCGGATTAGTTGTTAAATTAACAAAAAATAATAACAAAGATTTGTTCGAAAAATAACGTAAAATGTTATTAGTCTGTTATTACAATAACAATCCAATAACAAAAAAATCATAACGGCGAATAACAAATCTTGTTATAAATAACATAAAATGTTATTGGCCTAGTATTTTCAAATAACAAAGAATGTTATCCCCAAGTTATTTCCGTCTGCTCGGGAAGATTTTAAATTCAGTTTTCAAGAAGTAAGTGAATTAAATTAATTACAACATCAAAATATATTAAAATTGTAATAAAACAGAAAACATAACGGTCAGTATCACGATAACCAAGCACTTAAACCGCACCCGGGTGCTAATCAAATTGACCGGCCAGAGAGAGAGAAATCACAACCAATTACGCACACTTGAGTTTTGCTAGAGCTACGATGTTCTTCGTACCGAGACCGACGGTTTGTTTCCAAGCCAAGCTTAGCACTAGTCAGACCTGTCTAAGAAATCTAGCATATCTATGATAGAAGAAGAAGAAGGAAAAACTCGTTAAAAATTTCTGTTGCTCGATTTTGTTTTCTTTCACGCGGTATTTTGACTTCCAATGTCAAGGGCGGAAAAACTCTGCTCAGTGATTTGTTGTAAGCAAATATTGCATGCAACATTGTTTGCAATGCTAAGTGGGTTACTTCCAGTACGTTAGAGGTCATAGCTGTCAAACTGGCTCAATTCATCACGCTGGAATCCACTCTTCCGATGAAAGCTGAAAACAGAGCAGTTTAGCTGCCACTCGAAAGCTTTTGCGATGTCAAGTCTCGTGCATATTAGTTGTAGATTGATTGCACTTTTATTCGTTGCCGCGAATCGATTGGCTGATTGGCTGAACCCACTCAACCGGGCTGGCATAAGCTCGTTTGTGTATTGAACTTGGCGCTTCTCGATGAAAAGCTTCGCACACCAGTTCGTTAACAATTGGATTTTCGCTACCCGTCGGTTAACACTTAACGATATCGACTCTATTGAACTCCGAAATTCGTTTCCAAGGACGTCGTCACATCTCAACGAATTGAGGGGGGCGGGAGCTTTTCGCTAAATCCTTCAGCAAACTACAAAGAGGCTGCTGTCGCAGATGTTTCCTCATCAAAGAGACCTTCCCGGGATTAGCTCGATTCCACTATCATCCCCGGCGGTGCGGAGTTGTCATGGCGCACACAGTCGTCGTCCGGATCAATATTCGTCGTTGTCCGCAGAAGAGAAGCTGCGCCGCGTTGAAAGGGCCTGTTGTTGACGCACACGTGTTAAATATTAATGAACAGTCGACATTCGGAATGAATGAGGTTTTCCGTGTTGTGAGCAATTCCAGGAAGGGCTTTCCAATCTGATTGGGATTGGATCCTTTTCAATTAATCTTGCAAAATGCCGAGAAAACAAATTAAGTGAGCCTGCTTCCAGGAATGACACAACATGAATTTTTCCAAAATAATTTAAATTCACCGTCATTTCAACTGGAATCTCTCCTCAAACAAATTGACTTTACTCAGCATCCTTTTCCAGGCTTCCCACCTGGAGTGGTCCCCAGGTCAGAAGGTCAAGGTGAGCTGACATCCGTCCACAATGTATTCACTCTCTCTCTCACTGCACTGATTTCACCTGATTCAGCACAAATATGAACGATGTCGTCCCCTCGTTGTTTTACATGATGGTGACATTACCATTTTCAGGCTGAGGCTGGTAAACCCATACAGGTGAAGTTGGAGTTCTGGAGAGGAAGCGGGATGGGAATCGCATTTGCACAGGGTTTCCGCCCAGTAATGGATACATTGTTCTTCCCCGGGCAAAGGGTACAGAGCAATTCTCTCAGATTTCAGTCATTCATTTTTTTAAATGTATTTTTTAATCAGGCTGAAACTTTTTTGGTGCCTTCGGTATGCCCAAAGAAGCCATTTTGCATCATTAGTTTGTCCATATAATTTTCCATACAAATTTGGAAGCTGTCCATACAAAAATGATGTATGAAAATTCAAAATTCTGTAACCTTTGATGGAATTTTTTGATCGATTTGGTGTCTTCGGCAAAGTTGTAAGCTTGTATTAGGACTACACTTTAAAAAAATGATACACGGTAAAAAAATGTTTCTGATTTTTAATTTAACTTTTTGTCACTAAAACTTGATTTGCAAAAAAAAAAACTCATTTTTTTATGTGTATTAGGGGACATTAAAAAAATTTCGGAAAATTTCACGAATTTTTCATATTTTATCATTGTAAATCGGACCATTAGTTGCTGAGATATCAACATTAGAAAATGGTGGGTTGTTTGGGTGAGACTTAGAAAACATCAATTTTCCTATTTTTAAACCTTTGCATGGCAATATCTCAGCAACTAAGGGTCGTATCAACAAAGTTCAAAAAAGCAAAATATAGAGAATTTTCTCAGCTTTTCAAAAATATGTTTTCAAAATTGGGCAAACATGTGCACAAATTAAAAAAAACTGCAGCTATTTTCAGAAAAGTAACCTAAAAATGTCACTTGAAAACGGTGCACTTTATCAAAATTTCACCTAAGTTCTTTTTGATTGCAAATTCGATTTTACATCCAGAAATGAAGTTAAATTTTTTTGGCAGTATTGATTCCAAAATTCATAACTTGGTCAAAGATTTTTTGCAAAACCTGGAAATTTCTGATAAGTTGGGATTTGATGTCCCCTAAAACATATAAAAAAATTGAAAAAAATAGTCTTTTTCTGCAAATCAAGTTTTAGTGATAAAAAGTTAAATTAAAAATCACATATTTTTTTTACCGTGTATTTTTTTTTCAGTGTAGTCCATATCCATACCTACAACCAGGGTTATAAGGTCAAAATTTGAAAAATCTGGCAAACTAACGATTAAAAATCTGGAAAAATCTGGCAGACGAAAATTTTACAATTGTGAATGGCGAACGGGAGGGCAGGATATGAACTGATTTAAAAGTTTGTAGAAATCAAATCAGAATTCTGGTTTAACTGATATTATGACCACAAAAATGTTGAATTTACATCGTCTTATTGAAAAACTTATTCTATTTTTATTTGATTTTCAATTAAATACGTTCATTTTAATCAAAAATGTTGTATAAGATGGGCATAAAGTGAAAAATCTGGCAAAATCTGTCAATATCTGGCACAGAGAAGGGTAAATCTTTATTCTGGCTGAAACTTGAAAAATCTGGCATTCCCAGATTTATCTGGCAACCAGGCAACCTTGCCTACAACTTTGCCGAAGACATCAAATCGATCGAAAAATTCCTTCAAAAGATACAGATTTTTGAATTTTCACACATCATTTTTGTATGGACAGCTGCCAAATTTGTATGGAAAATTATATGGACAAAATGATGATTAAAAAATACAAAAAAATAAATAAAAAAAAGATCGATTTCGTAGAGAACTGCTCTACAGCGTTCGTGTCATAAAGTCATATTTTAAAGTGTGATAGATTTACTTTAAAAAATAATAAAAAAACTATTTTTTTTTTTAAATAAAATTATATGGACAAGTTTACCAAGCTAAGAAAATGATAGTTTTAACCCATTAAAAACATTAAAAATCTTACAGATAGAACAAGTTTTTAAAAAATCCTGTTTTGCACCATAAAAAATTGATTTTAAAATTATTTACTGTCAGTACATTCTACTCAACTACACAGTTATAAAATGTGTGAATATCGATGTTATAATTTTGGATGGTTAAATAATACTTCTTTTATGATGTAATTTTACCTCAATTTATACTGAAAAAGTGACATTACATGAGAAAAGCGGTAAAATTACACATTTTCAAAGGCATAATTACACATTTTTTCTGACATAAAAAATTTACCCCTTCCCAGAAGTAATATTACCATGATTTTTTTTAACTGTGTACACAGCAAAAAAAAAATCCGATGGTACAATCGTATGCAAAAGCTTGTACATCACCTTTGTGAAAAAAAAGTTATTTAATATTACACACTGCATGCACAATTTTTGTAAACACAAAAAAATGCAGCTGACGGGATTCAAACCCAGCACCAACAATAAGGACTGGCGCCTTAGCCTGCTCGGCTATCAATCCGACTAAGAATGGAAATGATAAACGCATACACTCCAGGCTCGACTATCCGAAGCCTTGATTATCCGAAGTTTAGATCATCCGAAGGCTTGTATGGGACTTCGGATAATCGAATCACGAAGAATAAAAAAAACGTATATGTAAAAAATCCACACAGTAAAAAACATGGTAATATTACAGAGAGTTGTGCTATGTGTAATTGCTCTTTTTTCGTATAAATAGATGTCAAATTACATTTAAAAAGATTCTTATAATTTCCAAACCTTCTTAAATCTTGTTTCAGCTTTGGAAGGAATAGAATAACCAAATACATTGTAGAAAATAATTTTAAAACAGAAAAATTGCAACCGTTTATCTTAACTATTTGTAAAACTTGAAATCAAATTTTGAACAAATATTTAGAATGATTCGTAACGCAATTAGTACGCATGTGTCGTTAAATGCTCAAACACAAACACAGATGCAAAACCAACTGCCATTAAAATTACTGAGGTGCCCTCTCATCAGCAGTGGGGGGGGGGGAACCCGCCACCAATCTCTCACTATCACACACGGTTCTGGTCAACTAAGCTACCACAGTTAACCTTGAAGCATGCTTTTCCGCAGGTTCCGCAGCAGGTCCCGGTTATGCGGGTTCTAATCTGCCTGCAACACACATGGCGGTTTAGTTTGGTGTACCGTTTGCGAAAGTTTTCTGAAGCTTCCCACCCATTTCGCTGGGACTAACTTTACCAGTAATTGTATTGTAATGTCTCTTTAAAATTTTAAGAGCAAAATAGTCAATTTATGTAGCTTCATAAAATGTTAATATTTGTTTCATAAAAAAATATGTCATTAATTTAAAGAGCAAGGTATCCCTACTCCACAATCCCCGCTAGGAATAGTGGGTCAACCGCAATTTAGTGTGTGCCAGGACATGGAGATATGCTCAGCTCGAAGCGATTTCTCCCGAAACGGGGCTAATGTTTATTGTGTTGCATCATCCTTAGAACCATGGAACCAGCCAGCATCCAAAACCTGGGGCGGGATGAAATCGATTTTTTTTGCTAGGTAGGACAAACTTTCTCTGTTTTTTTGCTTCTTCTTCTTTTTTGCGCTAGTCCTGGATATTGTGAATAAATAACTCTGTGGCGTCGAGTAAAAATAGTACTTTGAGAGGAAATTGGAGATTTTTGTTCGTCTTGGAGGGGAAGAAAAAGGAAAACCCAGAATAATCGATGTAATTTGAGCTTTTTCATGGGAGAGAGTTGTGAAACATCCTTAAAGAGAGATGTAGTTTTAAAAAGTTTTCAAAACTAAAGATAAATTTAACTGTGACGCAATCTCAAACCTAACCTCATCCTCATTAGCGGAACGATATATTAAAATAGAACTATTTCTGCGCATACATCTATCATTCAGAATGTCCTTGACTCATGAATATATCCTGCTGATCCGCACAGCATCGGCATTCGCCCCCACAAAATTGGCGGGGGTTGGCACGCCTGTGGCAAACGACAACCGACACACACAATAAATGAATCCCAAAATAGGCATCACATCCCATCCCAACTTTTACAACATCCAGAACAACAACGTCCCAACAGAACGACGACGAGGTTTGGCTTTTACACTGTTTCATTTAATCGGAACCGCCTCTTTGAATTGGAATTTTACGTGGAATATTAAATTCAGCGTTTAGTGACGTCATTTGGATTAATGTTGATCAACAATTGCTTAAAAATATCGTTTTACGAAAAATATAACGTACCTAGTAAAAAAAACCAAGGTAATATTACATTCCCATATAAGTACATCTTTTATGTCAGAAAAATATGTAATTTTCCATCTGAAAATTTGTAAATTTTTGACTTTGGTCTAATTTTCATCTAATGAGCAGTTCTCTACGAAATCGATCTTTTTTTTTAGAAATTTTAATTTTTGTATTTTTTAATCCGACTGAAATTTTTTTGGTGCCTTCGGTATGAAACCATTTTGCATCATTTGTTTGTCCATATAATTTTCCATACAAATTTGGCAGCTGTCCATACAAAAACGATGTATGAAAATTCAAAAATCTGTATCTTTTGAAGGAATTTTTTGATCGATTTGTTGTCTTTGGCAAAGTTGTAGGTATGGATACAGACTACATTGAAAAAAAAAAAATGATACACGGTTAAAATTTTTTTGGTGATTTTTTATTTAACTTTTTGTCACTAAAACTTGATTAGCAAATAATTCCTATTTTTATTTTTTTTGATAAGTTTTAGAGGGCATCGAATGCCAACTTTTCAGAAATTTCCAGGTTGTGCAAATAATCTTTGAGCGAGTTATAAATTTTTGAATCAATACTGATTTTTTCGAAAAATCGAAAAATTGGTCGCAAAAATTTTTCAACTTTTGATAAAGTGCACCGTTTTCAAATTATGGCCAGTTTTAGGTAACTTTTTTGAAAATAGTTGCACTTTTTAATTTTTTAAAATTGGTGCACATGTTTGCCCACTTTTGAAAAAAAAAATTTTTTTTTGAAAAGCTGAGAAAATTCTCTATATTTTGCTTTTTTGAACTTTGTTGATGCGACCCTCAGTTGCTGAGATATTGCCATGGGAAGGTTTTAAAACATGAAAATTTTATTCTATTGTCCTCTAAAACATATCAAAAAATGAAAAAAAAATAGTGTTTTTTTTCCAAATCATGTTTTAGTGACCAAAAATTGAATAAAACCCACCAAATTTTGTTTTACCGTGTATCATTTTTTCAGTGTAGTCTATATCTATTCCTACAACTTTGCCGAAGACACCAAATCGATCAAAAAATTCCTTCAAAAGATACAGATTTTTGAATTTTCATACATCGTTTTTGTATGGACAGCTGCCAAATTTGTATGGAAAATTATATGGACAAACTAATGATGCAAAATGGTTTCTTTGGGCATACCGAAGGCACCAAAAAAGTTTCAGTCGGATTAAAAAATACAAAAAAAATGAATGACCGAAATCTGAGATAACTGCTCTTATTAAGGTCATCTTACAGCACAAAAGAGCTAATATAGATCCATGTAAGTTTACACCTTCTAAATTTATACAGTTTTTACTTTGTATTCAATTATTATTTTTCAATTCTTCAGTAAAAAACATGTTATTATGACATCATAAACGGTGTAAATTTACATAGTTATATGTGTAATTCTGCCTTTACAACATTCATTAAAGCTGGATTACATTAAAATGTTCACCTTAAAATTTCACAATTTCCTTTTTACTGTGTAAATTATTAATATGTTAACCTTAGGCCGGCTGTGAAGTTATGGAATAGTTGAAAATAGAATTGTCACAATCTGTTGATTTTTTTTAATAAAATTTTTCATTACCAGCTCGAAAATTTGCCACCATAAAATTTACAAAAAGTTAAGAAAAAGCGTAATTTTTAATTTACAAAGGGAATAACTCTTTTCAAACCCCTCCTTTTTTGTAAATTTTGATGAAAAAAAGCTTTAAATAATTTTTGGCTTATTTTTCAATGGTTTGAATCGTCATGCTAGACTACCAACTTAAAGTTAATTGCCATCACAAAAACCACTGTTTTTCAGGAGCTCAATCAATCGTCAATCGTCTTTTCAATTCCGCCGACATTGTCAAGGATCGATAGTAAGGAAAAGGCCACTTAGAGCCTAATATTAGGTGTCCATTTCAATCATGATTGAGGTCCTCTTGCTGGGGCTTCTTTTCGCCTTTGTGACAACCTCAAATGGCAATCGACTCAGCTCAGCAGCTTTTAGTACACCTTCGCCACCCACTTCATTCACCGGCTGGAGAGAATGAAATTTTTATCGTTGTTAGATTTGGTCGTAAATACCAAAAAATGTTTTTGAATATTTTTTTTAATTGCAAAAAGACAATTTAAAATTCAAAAAAAAACTTTTTGAAATTAAAATTATACAAAAAAATCTTTTTTTACCGTGCACCTATCATAGAAGATTTATTTCCGTTTTTTTCTAGAATCAAGTGGGTGGCTATTTTGCTGCTTACGTAGGAGAAAAAATGTCCTGCCTTCCTTCCTTAGTCTCGCGGTGTGACACAAAGTCCGGTATCAGCAAAATTCCAGACGAAAACGGGTCGTTAACGATTTTTGATGGTCCGCTGTTGTGTCGCACACTCAGTTTTGGGCTGGATAGACTTCATTGAAGAGTGACGCGTAAATTTTTTGGCGAGACAAAGTTTTGGGGCCGTTTATTAATGATTCGTTTGCGGTATATTTTACGATGGTGAATCGGGTACTAATTTTTGATTTTTCTTTTCTTGTTTTTATCTTTGCAGGTGATCCAGGTAATATACTTTGATCATGCAGAGAATTAAGTATTTTTTCATCAAATGCGGATAGAGGTAATAACATTAAACTTGAACAATTATCTCAAAAATCAGCAATCCCCTGAAAAATATATTATTATTATTTTTTGCTAGGATGAAGTTATGTGAGTACTTTCTCTATAGCCAAAGAGACCGTTTTGCATCATCGGTTCGAATTTATGACGAAAGATCGAAAGACATAACGTCGAATGGACAAACGGACGAACGTGGACAAAAGGTCGAAAGGGCAATCGGTCAAAAGAGACAAAAAGAACTATTTCTTTGTCAAATATAGTCCGATTTTAAGGGTGCATCCAAATATCACGTAACACAATTAGGGGTGGGATTGGATTGGCGAGTTGATACACGAAGATTCATGCAATTCATTTTTTTCATTGTATTGTATTTGTACGAGGGGGAGTCTGAGAATGCCGAATTTTATGTTACGTAATGTTTGGACAAACCCAAAATAGTTTCTTGAGGAATGTCAGACTATTCAAACGTGAAAACATCTAATTTTGATCACTCTTTTTCATACAACTCGTATAATTGCTGAGCAGCCGTCCATACAAAAACGATATATGAAAATTCAAAAATCTGTATCTTTTGAAGGATTTTTTTGATTGATTTGATGTCTTCGGCAAAGTTGTAGGTATGGACTACACTGAAAAAATGATTCACGGTAAAACATTTTTTGGTGATTTTTTATTTAACTTTTCGGCACTTAAACTTGATTTGCAAAATAAAAATCAAAAAAATAAAATGTCATTTTTTGGATTGGATGGGGAACATCCATAAACCACGTGGACACCTCAGGGAAGGGGGAGGAGGGGGTATGACGATTGTCCACGATTCATACAAAAAGGTTTTTTTTTGTATTCTCCATTGGAGAATTGCCACGAAGGGGGGAGGGGGGGGGGTTGAAATTTCAAAAAAAAAGTGTCCACGTGGTTTATGGATGGTTCCATGGCATTTTTGGATGTTTATAATGACAAAATTTGCTTATTTATTTCATATGTTTGTAGAAGCTCGTTCGTGGCCTGGACTACGGTCTGAAGAAACAAAAATCAGTTAAAATTGCAAATTCATCATTTCGGCTAAAGTCCCAAAAATCGGTTTTTATCTTTTTGGTGTATATTCCTCACAATGAAGTGATCAAATGTAGCTTTTGAACCAAATTTTCAATCTTGATAAAAATTCTAGAGGGTGTCTGCTAAGAAAAAGTTAATTTTTATATATTTTAAAAGATTTTGAAATTTCAAATTTTGACCTCATTTCAAAGGCGAGTATTAACCATAAGTTGAAATATCATACCAAATTCAAATTTTTTGGACGAAACTTTGTCCTTGCATTCTCTACGTCAAAAGAAGTTATTGAGATCATTTTTTCATAAAAAAAACTATTTTATTTGAATCTATGACATTTCCCCGAAACCCATATTACCGAAGGGACATTTCCCCGAATGCCACTTCCCCGAAAAGACACTTCCCCTAATAGTCATTTCCCCGAATTCCATTTACCCGAATTTCCCATTTCCCCTAATCGTCCACATTCCCGAATGCCATTTTCCCGAATGGGCCACAATCCCGAATGCCATTTACCCGATTAGTCATATCCCTGAATAGTCATTTCCCTGAACGCCATTTCCCCGAACGCGGTCAAGCCGAAATGCCCGGTGCCCCGGAGCGCGCGCGCTCCTGGGCACCGGGCATTTCGGCTTGACCGCGTTCGGGGAAATAGCATTTTACAGTCGACTCTCTGCTTGTCAATATCCAAGGGACCGTCGAGGAAGAGAATCATCAGATTACAGAACGATGCAAAATGAAGACTCGATTGAAAATATTTTTTTCTTGATACCCAGCTATGGGAGAGAATCATGGCAACGTCCATCAAACAAAAACAAACTAATGTCAAACACCCTTTAAAGCTTCGTTTCGCCAAGAAAAATGTCTATGCAAGCCATGAAAACTGAAATTATTGACAACCGGAAGAGATTTTTAAAGCAAACAGGGACTGAAGAATTCATCGATAGACCAGAGAGTCGACTGTGTAAGAAAAAAAAATGATGGCAATTTTTATCACATCAAACTACATATAATATTTCTTGAAAGGTTCGTATTGGCCTTGAATGATCAACTTTCTTTTTGGCTTCACTCAGAACAGACGTAGCATTTTAGGGGGGAAGGGGTGTTGTAAGGTTTGGTACTATTCATTCAAATACAATGAATATTGTTAATATTGTTGTTGTCTCAAAACAAATACCTTTTTCTTATAGACATGATAATAATAATGCAATAGAAATTTTGTTATTTTTTATGATTCAGAAAACAAACCGTGCGATTTTCGTAGTACAGAACCCCGTTCACACTGACCATTTTATTCGCATTGCTGGTTTGGGATTTGGCGAAAAGTATAATCAACAAAAATTTATACCAGCCTTATGTACCTATTTGTTCGGTTTTTGCGTTCTTGAACAAAATTCGAAAAAAAAATTCCTTGCAAATTTCTCAAAAACAACATTTAATCATGCGGTTGAATACAAATGTTATTTGAACAACAAAAAATCTAGTAATTGGGTCCTAAAATTAAGCTTAAATTTGTGATATTATTGTTCACAAGAAAAATAAGCTTTACTAAGTACAATGACCCTTTGTACGACCGCAAAGGATTTAAAAGGGATTTTTAATTCAATTTCTAAAAATTCACTTCACGGCCCTTCTTGGCAGAAAAGCTCCTACTTGACAGCTCGATCCAGGGGGGGCATAGTTGATCCATCGGAAAAATTTTGTCTTGTCAAAAACTTTTTTTGCATAAAAATGAATAAAAAAAAAGTTATCAGAAATGGTTTTCAATCGTGTTTTTTACCGTTGCACAGTGGGCGAAATGGAACCCAAAATCGGACTTAATTGAACGCGGCTGGTTCCCTGGTATGAATAATAGTGTTTCTTATGTAAAAAAATCCGAGGAATCGATTGGTGATGGTTTCATCCACCGCACGAAACGGCAAAGGGTCCATTTTGCCCCAATTCCCCATTTTTTTACATTTTTTCTTGAAAATCGGTCTGTATTTAGAGCGGAGGCTTTATGCGGCCTTCCAAAATGCACTAAACTTATTTGAAAATGTCCCAGGAATCCAGTAAAAATAACCACATGCACCGCAAAAATCATCTAGGGTCCATTTAACCCCAATTCCGCTATAAAAGCATTTTTGGCCGTTTTCAAATGTTAGGTCAGATTTAAAAAATCTGAAAATATTTTTATCGTAAAGATCAGACAATTTTACATAAGAATAACGATTTGCACTTGATAGTTTGACACATTTATGTTGATGAAAATAAAATGTATGTGAAAGGCAGTTTATTCTGCGTTTGGGAAAATTGGCCCAAAAGTGATTCTTCAATCTTTTTATTTAGTTTAATTTCTATATCAACATAAATGTGTCAAACTTTCAAGTGCAAATCGTCATTCTTATGTAAAATTGTCTGATCTTTACGATAAAAATATTTTCAGATTTTTGAAATCTGACCTAACATTTGAAAACGGCCAAAAATGCTTTTATAGCGGAATTGGGGTTAAATGGACCCTAGATGATTTTTGCGGTGCAAGTGGTTATTTTTACTGGATTCCTGGGACATTTTCAAATAAGTTAAGTGCATTTTGAAAGGCCGCAAAAAGCCTCCGCTCTAAATACAGACCGATTTTCAAGAAAAAATGTTAAAAAATGAGTAATTGGGGCAAAATGGACCCTTTGCCGTTTCGTGCGGTGGATGAATCCATCACCAATCGATTCCCCGGATTTTTTTACATAAGAAACACTATGTTTTATACCAGGGAACCAGCCGCGTTCAATTAAGTCCGATTTTGGGTTCCATTTCGCCCACTGTGCGTTGTTCATAAAAATTTACAAAGGGCTTTACTACCCAATTTACAACATTTAATCAACAGCGAGATCATCAGCATACCCGAAAAAGCTGTTTGTTCGGTAAAATTGAGAAAGAAAATAACTGTTAGTCATGGAAAAAGGCTTTAGCGAAAATGATGATTAGGGGATATGCAAATTCGAGTAATTTTAAATTTAAATAAACGGCAATTGGCGTAAGTGTCATTTCGGGGAAACGGCATTCGGGGAAATGGCCGATTAGGGGAAATGGCATTCGGGGATATAGCCGATTAGGGGAAATGATATTCGGGGAAATGGCATTCGGGGATGTGGCTGATTAGGGGAAGTGGTATTCGGGGTTGTGGCCAATTAGGGGAAATGATTTTCGGGGAAATGGCATTCGGGGAAATGTCATTCGGGGAAATGAGCTAGACCCATTTTATTTGACATCTTTGATCTTCTAGGCTCGATCTAAAACTTATAAAAATATTCTTATTGGAAAAAGCAGTCCTACAAAGTTGTAGGAAAATTTTCTCAGCTTTCGGAAAAACATTTCCTTCATGAAGTACGGTATGCTGATCGGAAGGAACGCGGTCAAGAAATGTTGCGTGTTCTTTTCGTGACCCCCCCAAGAAAAGTTGACAGTTCAGTATGAGCGCGATTGACGGTGTGCGCGCTTGAGGTTCTTTCGAGGTAAAAATAAAAAAAATAAATATATTCAAAACTTAAAATTAAATAGATTAAAAATGTTTATTCAAAAACTTTTAACAACAATTATAAACAAAATTAAGAAATCAATAAATAAAAGCAAATTTAGAAATTCTTAAATTCTAAAACAAGAAAAACTAAAATTAAAAAATATATAATTATGAAATAAGGAAATTAAAAAACTATGTAATTATGAAATAAAGAAATTAAAAAATTAGGAAATTAGGAAACCAGGGAATTAGGAAATTTAGAATTATGATATTAGCAAATTAGTTAAATAAAGAAAATGAGAAAATTATGAAATTATGAAACAAGTAAATTAAGAATTTAGGAAATTAATATGTAAGGAAATTAAGATGTTAGGAAGTTAGGAAATTGGGAAATGAGGAAATTAGGAAGTTAGGAAGTTAGGAAATTAGGAACTTTGGAAATAAGGAAATTTTTAAAATTAGGAAACTAGGAGATTAGGAAGTTAGGAAGTTAGGAAATTAAATTAGGATATTAGGAAGTGAGTAAGTGAGGAAGTTAGGAAATTGGGAAATTAGGATATCAGGAAACTAGGCAATAAGGAAGTTAAGAAGTTAGGAAATTAGGGAATTATGAAGTAAGGAAATTAGGAAACTAGGAAATTAGGTTTTTATGAAGTTAGGAAGTTTAGAAATTTTGAAATTGATATGTTAGGAAGTTAAGAAATTATGAAATAAGGAAAATAGGAAATTCAGAAATTAGAAAATCGTGAAATAGGGAAAATAATCTGTTAGGAAATTAGGATGTTAGAGAGTTAGGAAATTAGGAAAATAGGAAGTTAGGAAGTAAGGAAGTTAGGAAGTTAGGAAATTAAGAAGTTAGGAAATTAGGAAATCAGGAAATTAGGAAGTTAGGAAATTAGGAAACTAGGAAATTAGGAGTTTAGGAAGTTAAGAAGTTAAGAAATCAGGAAATTTGGAAGTATGGAAATCAAGATGGAAATTAGGAAATAAGGAAATAAGGAAATTAGGATATTCGGAAACTAGGAAATTAGGAATTAACTTCTTAAATTCTAAAATTCTTATACTTAAATTTTCTTTCTTTATTCTTAAATTTTCATTCCAGATTTTTTAATTTTGGAAGAAATAGAGTTTTAAATTGTTATAATTTGAAGGTTTTCGTAAATTTGTATTTACGAATTTCTATATTTCCGATTTTTAAAACTTTTGGAATTTCGACCTGTACATTCGTTTCGAATTTTTGATCTATTGAATTCATAAAAATTTTTAATTTTAAAATAATTATTCAATTCTGCATATTTTTAATTTAGATTTTCCAAATTTCAGATTTTTGTTAAAATTTTCTTTATTATTTAAAAAAAGTTATTTGAAATTTCTGAAATGTTTGTTTTTTTCATATTTTTGAATTTGTTGTTTGGTTGGATTTCAAAATTTCAGATTATTATTGTATTTTCAGTAAGAACATAGATATTTGTATGATTATTGTCAAGTTTAATTTCACTCTGATTTACTTCATTTTGGTCGCTGGTTCGAATCCCGCGGCGGGCGCTCTAAAATTCTTTGTGTAAATATGGGTATTCGGCGCCGTCGCTCCATGCCATACTTTCATACACTTAGGAGCCCAGGGCGACGAAGTCCTTGTAGATAAAAGGAAGACACTAGTGGTTGGTACTAGCAACGGTGGCCGACAGCTATAAAGTCAACTTCGTTTTTCGCAGGGGACTCATAATCCAGAGGTAGCTGGTTGGTACTAGCAATAAATTGTTGGTGACACGATGGCCGACATCTATAAAGACAACTTTTTTTTTACTCCATTTCGACCAAAAAACTTAATCTGTCCTTTTAGTTTCAATATTCTGCTTTTTGAGATTCGTCGGGAATTTTAAATATTATTATATCCAATACAAAATTATTAAAACGTTTGTAATTATCAGTCGCATTCAAAAAGAAAAATTACAATTCTTTGATTTTTTCATCAAAACATATTACAAACAAGCACCGCGCGAAGAAACGTCAAACGCTATCTTTCTGTTTCTGTTACTTTTCAGCTGCGTACCGCTTAAGAAAAATCTTTTCGTGACCCTTTCCTTGACCGTTTCTTGGGCGTTTTTTTGTATGGAGTTTTGCGTTCCTTCCCATCTGCGTATCAGCCTTGAAGCAGTTCAATTGCAAAAAGCTTACTTTGCAAAAAGCTGAATTAACTTTTAACTTTAAAACGGTGCACTTTATGAAAGAATGTGTTGAGTAATTTTCGATGCCAAATTTGGTTTTGCGCCTAGAAATGTGTATTCAAATTTTGTTTGAAAATATTTTAGAATTTTTCCAATAAATATTTTTTTCTTTGCTAGATTTTGCACCATCATTAACCCTAGCTCAAAAAACGCCTTTTTTAAGTCCCTAAAACATATAATAAAAATCTAAAATAAAACACATATTTTGGGAATGGTAGAAAGTCAAATAAAAAAAAAGGTTTTTTTTCGTGTATCTATTTTTTTCTGAAAAGTCCTTATTATACCATGTAACTTTGCGGAACACACTAAATCGATCAGAAAATCTCATCTCAAGATACAGATTTTCAAATATTCACATGTTCATTTTGTATGACCAGCACGCAAAATTGTGCGAAAAAACTGATAAAGGAAATAAGCTTCATTTGACATTAAAAATGCATGTGAATTTTTGTTTCATTAAAATAAAAAAAAAAAAACACAAAGAAAAGTCAATTTGAAACAACAAAGAGAACTCTTTAAGTTTATTTTACCTTGCATGGTGTTTTTCAATAGGGTAAATGATTTTTTTTCATATTCAGTCCAGATTTGATTATCCGAAGGCCTAGGAAAAACAATCACTTTATACAAATGTTTTTTGTTATCCTATTTATAAGAGTCCAGTTTTAGTATGACCATTGCACTACCCTGAAGTGATTTGTTTTAAAATCTAAGATGGCAGCTTAAACGGCGGCGATGAAATTTAAATAAAATGTTTTTTTTTGTGTATCAGGAGGCAAGTGTATTAGTGTATCATGAAACCTTTCTATAAAAATCCGTTACAATAAGGAAATAGCCAAAATAGTTCGACTATCAATAACTCCAACATAATAACCCAAATATAGAACCATTCACCTCCCGTCCAACAATACATTTTCAATCGCCCACACAAATTCGCATTAGTTAAGTGTCATTTAACTATAGCATTACCGTTTCCCATAACCGTTTCCATTGAATGCCTCTCCCACATGCCACGATTGGTTAACTTCCAACGCGGTGCCACAAACGGTGCCCACCACCAGATAACCTAATTACGACAGTGCCTGACCATCGCTCGTCATCCCTGTGTGTGGAGGATGGAATGTCCTTTTTCTGCCTCGACGAAACAACTTTTCCTCCAGCTGGTTCGGGCCATATAAGACGGTGTTGTCACCCTTTGCACGTCACGTGAAACGGACAATAAAAGCTCACCCTGCTGACATCAGCGGTTTTCGCTTTAGGGTGGTTCATTTCCATTGAAATTTTTGTTTAGCGTTAAAAATAATAATGTTTGGAAAATAAAAATTTAAATTTTAATTAAAAAAAAGTTAAAAGTACCACCCTAACAGCATACATTCAACCTTTCATAAGACACATTTTCCCACACACACCACCACCACCAACCATCGTGATGGATGACCGTAAGCTAGATGGAGCTTTCCCTCTCTCCCCCTCTCTTTACGAAAGGGAGGGTGGGAGGAAAATCCACTTTTCCCTCAGGCACAACCCCCCGAGGCACGATGACGGTGTGTACCGCGCGAGTGTAGTAAAAATGGAGTCCTTTTTCGAGCAAGTTTGCGTGTGGGTGGACGGCAAACACGAGGACTAGAAAGAGTGGGGGAAAAAGTTGAATGAAAAAAGCTTGGGGAATTCTGAAGTGGGGGGAGGAGGACGTTCTGAAGAGTGTGTGGGCGTTGCTCGATATGTATGATGGGTAGGAATTTCTTGAAGAAGTTGGCAAATAAAGGTGATTATTAGGGTGGCAATTATTTTACTAAGACAAATGCAAGAAAATTATCAATTTAATTTTATTGCTAATATTTATATTTTAATCAACTTTACTTCAAAAAAATCCAAATAATGAAAAGTTGGAAATGCCAATGTCACCCTATTACGATCAAGAGTTCCAGAATAGAAAACGCCTTGTAGAGGCAAAAAAAATTCAGCCAGCCGGTGTAAAGTTGCCCACACGAAGCTGCCTTGGGCTTCTTGGAAGTCATGAATGAAATAAATTGGCACGAGTGTGTGGGCGTCGAAAAGGAACTCACCAATCGCTCTCGGTAAGGACTCTTTACGGAGCAGGGAAGAATTTTTTTTTTTTTTTTGAATTAAATATACTTTATTGAATCTTTCTTATAATAATTACATTTGGTTTACATAATAAGTGGTCAGCTGTGGCTCTTCAGCTTTAGTTTGCTTTTCGTGATTTAAACACTGTTCATTTTCTTAACTTTAAAAGTATATGATATCATTTTTATAACACTAGGTACAATGAGGAAAAAAAAATTAAAAATTAAGAAAACATAACCTAACCTAAAACTAACTTAAACTTACCATAAACTAAACCAATCCTTGAATCAAGGGGTATTCAGAAATAGCACATTTTTCCCTGAATTTCAAACATTTTTCTTGAATCTTCTGATCCAACATTTTTACTTCTGCTAATTCATGAACCTCACTTGATCTTGTCCAGCCAGGAACATTCAAAACCATTTTGAGTACCTTGTTTTGGACACGCTGGAGCTTCAATTTATGAGTTCTAGCGCAACACTCCCAAACAGGTACTGCATACTCAATAACGGGGTAAATTATTTGTTTGTAAACTGCTAGCTTATTTTTCAAAGATAGCTTTGATTTTCTGTTAATTAAAGGATACAAACACCTGATGAGAATGCTGCACTTGTTCAATATTTTATCTACATGCTGTCGAAACAATAGTTTCGAGTCAAGTATGAGACCTAAATATACAACTTCCTTTGACCAGGGTATTGAAACATCATTCATTTTAATCAAAACATCATCCTTTGGCGCAAATCGGGCCGATTTGGAAAGTGGAAAAATGATGGTTTGAGTTTTGGCTGCATTTATGCGAATTTTCCAGTCGCCAAAGTATTCGGAAAGAACGTCAAGACCCTTCTGAAGACGGCCAACTAAATATCTGGTTATTTTACCCTTATAAATAACGGCAGTGTCATCAGCAAAAAGTGACAACACACCATTACCAGGAAGAGTAGGCAAATCAGATGTAAAAATATTGTACAGAAGTGGGCCAAGAATACTTCCTTGGGGAACCCCAGCATCAATGTTGAATAATCCAGAAGCAATCCCATTCAGAAAAACCCTGAACGATCTCTCCGAAAGATAGTGCTGGATAATTTTGATAAGATACATTGGAAAACCGTACAAATACAGTTTATGTATCAAACCATCATGCCAAACATTGTCAAAAGCCTTCTCAACATCTAACAAAGCCATAGCAGTCGATTTAGACTCAAGCTTGTTCTGCTTGATGATTTTAGTTACTCTCGTAAGCTGATGAGCAGTATTATGCCCCTTTCGGAAGCCAAACTGCTCATTCAAAATTATATTATTATCGTTGGTAAAATCCAAAAGCCTTGAATAGATGACCTTCTCAAAGAGTTTGGACAGACTACTCAAAAGACTAATGGGACGATAACTTGTTGGCGATGTTGGATCTTTTTGAGGCTTCAAAATTGGTATGACTTTGCCCAGTTTCCAATTGGTGGGGAAGTAACCAAGTTGCAAACATTTATTGAAAATATTGGCTTGATGTTGAAAGAACTGATCACTCTGTTTTTTCAACACTAGATTAAAAATGTTATCAAAGCCTGGAGCTTTCATATTTTTCATTTGTTTAACTGCAACTTTGACTTCCTCACCAGAAACATGGGAATCTGCAGGAAATTCAAAGGTAGAGTCATTGATTGTTGAAATACTATTGGCAACTGATGTTTCTTTACGGCTGGTCATGGAAGCGCCAAGATTATGTGAACTAACAAAATGAAGCCCAAGTGCATTTGCCTTTTCCTCGGATGTAATCAAAGGAGAATCCTCAACAATAAGAGGAGGAATAGGCTTTGGTTTGTTTTTAAGAACTTTTGAAAGTTTCCAAAATGGTTTTGAATAATTCCCAAGCTGGCTTACATGTTTTGAAAATTCTTGATTTCTGATATTGTCAAGTCGGTCTTGTATGATTTTGTTCAAATTGTTCACTGAAATCTTTTTGTCATAGTCCCCAGTCCGTTGATATTGTCTCCTATAAACATTCCTAAGTCTAATCAAGTGTTTAGTATCTACGTCAATATCAGTTACCTTAAAATTAACAGGAACTTCCCGAACGTTGGCAGCCTCTGCTTGGTTGATAGCCTGCTGGATCACCTCCAGCGAACGATCAATATCAGCAGAAGTTTCCGGGTGTTGATCATAGTCGATGTTGCTGTCTACCACTTGCTGAAACTGCTGCCAGTCAACGTTGTGGTAATCTTTCCGGGTTGGTTGCCGCTGCGGAGTAACGGAAGCTCCAACCTCCACAACCACCGGATAGTGATCAGAACTCAACTCTTCAAACACCTCAGGTTGAGCCACGTTCTCAGCCATATTGGTAATGAAGAAGTCGATGATTGAGTGATTCCCAGACCGAGCCACCCTCGTTGGACGATCCGGACTCACAACGTTGTAGTATCCGTTTTGCAGATCGTTGTGCAGAATCACTCCGTTCCGATTCCTCCTGCTGTTGCCCCAAACTTCATGCTTCGCGTTGAGGTCACCAGCAATGATGTACTTTGCGCTCCGCCGTGTCAGCTTCTGGATATCGCCCTTCAGTTTTGCTGCTGAACCATCTCTGGAATTCACCTGACGTGGGCAGTATGCAGCAATGAAGAGTACTGGGCCAACCGAAGTGGGAATTTCCACTCCAACGGCCTCGATGATGTCCAGCTTAAAGTGTGGCAGCCGGCGTGGCTTGAGATCACGATGAACAGCGACAAGCACACCTCCTCCTCCAGAGGTGGTCCTATCGAGCTGCGTCGCGATCTTGTAGTTTTGCAGATAAACTTTTTCACCGGGCTTCAGATGAGTTTCCGTGATGGCAGCTACGTGAATTTTTTTTTTTGAATTAAATATACTTTATTGAATCTTTCTTATAATAATTACATTTCCCGGGCAGACGGTAATAACAAAATTCATGCCATCTCAATAACAAATACTGTTAAAATAACAAAAAATGTTATGGAATTTTCTTGCAAAACCCATTTTTGCATAATAGTCTAATAACAGTTCATGTTATCATAACCAAATTTGTTATTGGTCAGATATTGGTTGAAAGTCAAAACAACTTGGGAATAACATTTTTTGTTATGGAAGAATAACTCCAACTGTTATTGGGATGATCGGATTAGTTGTTAAAATAACAAAAAAGAATAACAAAGATTTGTTCGAAGAATAACGCAAAATGTTATTAGTCTGTTATTACAATAACAATCCAATAACAAAAAAATCATAACGGCGAATAACAAATCTTGTTATAAATAACATAAAATGTTATTGGCTAAGTATTTTCAAATAACAAAAAATGTTATTCCCACGTTATTTCCGTCTGCTCGGGTTGGTTTACATAATAAGTGGTCAGCTGTGGCTCTTCAGCTTTAGTTTGCTTTTCGTGATTTAAACACTGTTTATTTTCATAACTTTAAAAGTATATGATTTATCATTTTTGTAACACTAGGTACAATGAGGAAAAAAAAATGTCAAGAAAACATAACCTAACCTAAAACTAACTTAAACTTACCATAAACTAAACCAATCCTTGAATCAAGGGGTATTCAGAAATAGCACATTTTTCCCTGAATTTCAAACATTTCTCTTGAATCTTCTGATCCAACGTTTTTACTTTTGCTAATTCATGAACCTCACTTGATCTTGTCCAGCCAGGAACATTCAAAACCATTTTGAGTACCTTGTTTTGGACACGCTGGAGCTTCAATTTATGAGTTCTAGCGCAACACTCCCAAACAGGTACTGCATACTCAATAACGGGGTAAATTATTTGTTTGTAAACAGCTAACTTATTTTTCAAAGAAAGCTTTGATTTTCTGTTAATTAAAGGATACAAACACCTGATGAGAATGCTGCACTTGTTCAATATTTTGTCTACATGCTGCCGAAACAAAAGTTTCGAGTCAAGTATGAGACCTAAATAGACAACTTCCTTTGACCAGGGTATCGAAACATCATTCATTTTAATCAAAACATCATCCTTTGGGGCAAATCTGGCCGATTTGGAAAGTGGAAAAATGATGGTTTGAGTTTTGGCTGCATTTATGCGAATTTTCCAGTCGCCAAAGTATTGGGAAAGAACGTCAAGACCCTTCTGAAGACGGCCAACTAAATATCTGGTTATTTTACCCTTATAAATAACGGCAGTGTCATCAGCAAAAAGTGACAACACACCATTACCAGGAAGAGTAGGCAAATCAGATGTAAAAATATTGTACAGAAGTGGTCCAAGAATACTTCCTTGGGGAACCCCCGCATCAATGTTGAATAATCCAGAAGCAATCCCGTTCAGAAAAACCCTGAACGATCTCTCCGAAAGATAGTGCTGGATAATTTTGATAAGATACATTGGAAAACCGTATAAATACAGTTTATGTATCAAACCATCATGCCAAACATTGTCAAAAGCCTTCTCAACATCCAACAAAGCCATAGCAGTTGATTTAGACTCAAGCTTGTTCTGCTTGATGATTTTGGTTACTCTCGTAAGCTGATGAGCAGTATTATGTCCCTTACGGAAGCCAAACTGCTCATTCAAAATTATATTATTATCGTTGGTAAAATCCAAAAGCCTTGAATAGATGACCTTCTCAAAGAGTTTGGACAGACTACTCAAAAGACTAATGGGACGATAACTTGTTGGCGACGTTGGATCTTTTTGAGGCTTCAAAATTGGTATGACTTTGCCCAGCTTCCAATTGGTAGGGAAGTAACCAAGTTGCAAACATTTATTGAAAATATTGGCTAGATGTTGAAAGAACTGATCACTCTGTTTTTTCAACACCAGATTAAAAATGTTATCAAAGCCAGGAGCTTTCATATTTTTCATTTGTTTTACTGCAACTTTGACTTCCTCACCAGAAACATGGGAATCTGCTGGAAATTCAAAGGTAGAGTTATTAATTGTTGAAATACTATTGGCAACTGATGTTTCTTTACGGCTGGTCATGGAAGCGCCAAGATTATGAGAACTAACAAAATGAAGCCCAAGTGCATTTGCCTTTTCCTCAGATGTAATCAAAGGAGAATCCTCAACAATAAGAGGAGGAATAGGCTTTGGTTTGTTTTTAAGAACTTTTGAAAGTTTCCAAAATGGTTTTGAATAATTCCCAAGCTGGCTTACATGTTTTGAAAATTCTTGATTTCTAATATTGTCAAGTCGGTCTTGTATGATTTTGTTCAAATTGTTCACAGAAATCTTTTTGTCATAGTCCCCAGTCCGTTGATATTGTCTCCTATAAACATTCCTAAGTCTAATCAAGTGTTTAGTATCTACGTCAATATCAGTTACCTTAAAATTAACAGGAACCTCCCGAACGTTGGCAGCCTCTGCTTGGTTGATAGCCTGCTGGATCACCTCCAGCGAACGATCAATATCAGCAGAAGTTTCCGGGTGTTGATCATAGTCGATGTTGCTGTCTACCACTTGCTGAAACTGCTGCCAGTCAACGTTGTGGTAATCTTTCCGGGTTGGTTGCCGCTGCGGAGTAACGGAAGCTCCAACCTCCACAACCACCGGATAGTGATCAGAACTCAACTCTTCAAACACCTCAGGATGAGCCACGTTCTCAGCCATATTGGTAATGAAGAAGTCGATGATTGAGTGATTCCCAGACCGAGCCACCCTCGTTGGACGATCCGGACTCACAACGTTGTAGTATCCGTTTTGCAGATCGTTGTGCAGAATCACTCCGTTCCGATTCCTCCTGCTGTTGCCCCAAACTTCATGCTTCGCGTTGAGGTCACCAGCAATGATGTACTTTGCGCTCCGCCGTGTCAGCTTCTGGATATCGCCCTTCAGTTTTGCTGCTGAACCATCTCTGGAATTCACCTGACGTGGGCAGTATGCAGCAATGAAGAGTACTGGGCCAACCGAAGTGGGAATTTCCACTCCAACGGCCTCGATGATGTCCAGCTTAAAGTGTGGCAGCCGGCGTGGCTTGAGATCACGATGAACAGCGACAAGCACACCTCCTCCTCCAGAGGTGGTCCTATCGAGCTGCGTCGCGATCTTGTAGTTTTGCAGATAAACTTTTTCACCGGGCTTCAGATGAGTTTCCGTGATGGCGGCTACGTCGATCTCCTTCTCGCGAAGAAAATCCACCAGCTCTAAATTCTTCCTCCTAATGGAGCAAGCGTTCCAATTCAGCAGCTTGAGGGACCTACGATCCATACTGGATGACGAACGAGGTCAGCACTTCAATCTGCTGGGTCTTGGTTTTGCATCCACGCAGTGCAGCGGACATCTGTTTGAAAATATTGAGGAGTTCGGTTGAGGTGTAAAGATCATTACCATTTTCCTCAACTGCTGGTTCTTGGGTTGGTCTTGGCTCCTGGCTGAAGCCCGGTGGTGGCGGTCTCGGCTCCTGGCTGGAACCCGGCCGTGGATGATTCATCTCAGCTCTCTTCCTGGGATCCAACGGCAACGGTGCCAAGTTTGGGACCTGGCGTCGCGATTGAAGAGGTGGGAAATTTTGCTCCACCAGGGCTGGAGGAGTTCTACGACGCTGAGGCTGATTCTTCGTCGATGCTTGCTGCCGAATTTTCACGAACTCAGCTCTCTTGGGGCACTTTCGGTCGGTTGACGAGTGCTCACCGTTGCAGTTGAGGCACTTCACCAGCGAATCTTGGATGCACTGGGATGTGATGTGCGCATCGGTACCACATTTGGCGCAACGACGCTTCAGGTGGCAGTTCTTACCTCCGTGCCCGAAGCCCAGGCAGTTGAAGCATTGTGTGACGTCACGGTGCACTGGTCGGTATCGCTCCCACGACACGATAATGTTGAAAACCGCTCGGATTGCCTTCAGCTCAGGAAGCGTCGTCGATCCCTTAGCCAAATGCAGCAGGTAGAGCTGGTCACGGTACTTGATGTCTTTGTTGCGTCGGCTCATTTTGTGCACGGCCAACACATCCAGTTTCAAAACTTTTAGCTCGGCAGCTAATTCCTCCACTGGCATGTCGTACAGACCTCTGACGACGATTTTGTACGGCTTATCCATGACGACATCATGGGTAAAGTACTCCGCCTCGTTTTCGGTCAAGTAGTCCTTGACCAGTTGATAGTGCTGCCTGGATTGCACCAGCACCTTAAATCCGTCCTGACACAGACGAATGTTGCCTAGGACTTTCCCAGACTTGATGAGTTCAACCAGCCCCGCTCGAAAGTCGATCGTTGCTGCTGATTGCCTCACATAAAAAGGAGGCAGTTTCTCCTTTCGCTGTTTCACTTCATTCTCCTTTGCTTCCGCTACCTGGTCCTCGTCAGGCAGTCCAGCGAACTTGTTGTTCTTCAATAGCTGCTCCTCGTGCGACGAAGAGTTCTCCTCCTCCTCATCCATCGGTACAGTACCGTCGCTCTTTTTCGTCTTTTTGCTGTTCGATGTCACTTCCAAAAGCACCTTCCTTTTGGAAATCCCCGGTTTTTGGCCATCAGTTGAGGCCTCAACCTTCCTTTTGGAAATTCCCACTTTTTTGCCTGCTTGAGCCGCAGGTAGGGCAATATTGCCGGCGTTTTGCGCCGGGACGCGACGAGTCATGTTGATTCAGACAACCTTCACCAACGAATGCTCGGATAACAATGGGGAAGAAATTTGGTTATTTCGAGCGTTATGCAACTCGAGAGCAATTTACAGTTCATCCTGCGGTGACCTTATTTGAACGTTAGGGTGGTTGATTGCTAAAAAATTTCTATTGCAGAAAAAAAACTTTAAAATATAACATTTAATTTAAATCTTTCTCCTTTACCTTACTCTTAAAACCCGTTGTTTTTTTACACTTGGAATTTAAAAAAAATCATTAAAAAGAGATTTAATTAACTTATTAGAATGTTATGGATTTGGTAGCCTCTAAAAAAATCATAAAAGAATAAAAAACTAACTTAATCCACCTATGTGGTTGATGCCTTCCTCACTTTTTACCAAAAATGGGTATATGAGTGATTTCATCATTTTTTTAGATCCAGATAAAAAGAACACAATGTATAACTTATGTGGTCATAACTCGAGACAGGGTTGCCAGATCTTCAATGTTTTGGACTCTTTGGAAAGGCCTTTCAATTTCCTAACCAACGATGGGTTGGATGATGGATCCGGACATAGTTTACATACATTTAAGTGAGATCCGGCTTCAAAAAAGTACATAAATATCACTTAAGTGGTCATAACTCGAGACAGGGTTCCCAGATCTTCAATATTTTGGACTCATTGGAAAGGACTTTCAATTTCCTAACCAACGATAGGTTGGATGATGGATCCGGTCATAGTTTACATACATTTAAGTGAGATCCGGCTTCAAAAAAGTACATAAATATCACTTAAGTGGTCATAACTCGAGACAGGGTTGCCAGATCTGCAATGTTTTGGACTCATTGGAAAGGCCTTTCAATTACCTAACCAATGATGGGTTGGATGATGGATCCAGACATAGTTTACATACATTTAAGTGAGATCCGGCTTCAAAAAAGTACATAAATATCACTAAAGTGGTCATAACTCGAGACAGGGTTGCCAGATCTTCAATGTCTTGGACTCATTGGAAAGGCCTTTCAATTACCTAACCAACGATGGGTCGGATGATGGATCCGGACATAGTTTACATACATTTAAGTGAGATCCGGCTTCAAAAAAGTACATAAATATCACTTAAGTGGTCATAACTCGAGACAGGGTTCCCAGATCTTCAATATTTTGGACTCATTGGAAAGGACTTTCAATTTCCTAACCAACGATAGGTTGGATGATGGATCCGGTCATAGTTTACATACATTTAAGTGAGATCCGGCTTCAAAAAAGTACATAAATATCACTTAAGTGGTCATAACTCGAGACAGGGTTGCCAGATCTGCAATGTTTTGGACTCATTGGAAAGGCCTTTCAATTACCTAACCAATGATGGGTTGGATGATGGATCCAGACATAGTTTACATACATTTAAGTGAGATCCGGCTTCAAAAAAGTACATAAATATCACTTAAGTGGTCATAACTCGAGACAGGGTTCCCAGATCTTCAATGTTTTGGACTCATTAGAAAGGCCTTTCAATTACTTAACCAACGATGGGTCGGATGATGGATCCGGACATCGTTTACATGCATATAAATGAGATCCGGATATATGTGAAAACACATTTTTATACATAACTTTTGAACTAGTTATCGAAACTTCAAACAATTCAATAGCGATGTATGGGACCATGAACCAAGTCGAATGCAACCGGTTTGATCAAAATCGGTTCAGCCAGTGCTGAGAAAACTCAGTGAGAATTTTGGTCACATACATACATACACACACACATACACACACACAGACATTTGTTCAGTTTTCGATTCTGAGTCGATATGTATACATGAAGGTGGGTCTTTGAGCTTTTAATAAAAAGTTCATGTTTAGAGCAGGATTATAGCCTTACCTCAGTGAGGAAGGCAAAACAAGCCATGAAGTCAATTATTATTAAAATCAATCTTATTATTTTATTCTCTTGAAGAAAAAGTAAACATTTTGTGTATCAAAATAAACATAACAAAAAAAATACAAAGTTCTGAATATTTTTAAAAAAAACCTTTCAAAATAGGTAACAATACCCTACACAGTGACATTATCTTATCATTTCATTCATATCCAAACTCTTTTCACTGGAAAAGCATCAAACCAAATCCAACTCCATACCAGCTGGCTACCACTTAGGGTATTGAATTTTTCAAGCTAACATCAAATTGTGTGTACAGTACAGGCAGACAGCAACGGTACACCTGGGAACCCCTCCCAAACTGTGTCATTCCTGGTGGATAGACCCCAGACTGTCTAGAGTGAAACAAATTTTAGAAGCAAAATTCGGCAGCACCGTTAAGGGATGCTGCTGCTGTTACCAAGGCAAAATCGATTCGGTCTGGTCGAGCCAGCAGGGCAGAGCTTTGGGGCGTCTGAATGTCTCACGGAAAGTCTGCCGCTTTTTTTTATGATAATATTGTGCCAAGCTGCTGCTGGTGTGAGTGAAAATGTGTGTTGCTAAATTTTTGCGCATTAATGTTTATCGCAAGGAGGAAAATCTTACGTTGACTTTCTAGGTCGGAAGCAAATAACAATGACTAGTGAATTTAACTTTTTTATGAAGATTGAGATTATCTGTTCTAAATAATTGATTGTTTTTTTGGCTTTAGTTGATGTTTTTCGGTGAGAAATGAAACAAAATTCTTCTTCGTTACGTTTCGGCCGAAACGTAACGAAGAAGAATTTTGTTTCATTTCTCACCGAAAAACATCAACTAAAGCCAAAAAACAAAAATTCTCGGTGACCAAAACTATCAAACACAAATAATTGATTGTAAAATATTTGACCCTCTTCTGTTATTTTTTTTTTCAAACTTTGCATTTTTCTTTCATTTTGTAGGTAATTTCGAGCTCATTTTGTTCTTATTCAAAAAAAATAAAAAATTACTGGACTTTTTTTTTCTACATTCGATCGCATTTATTCTGTTCAGCTTTTGATTTTTTCTTAAAAGTTTAGACCTATTCTTCAATATTTTTTACGGTATGAAAAACGCATATTTTCAAAAAAATATTGGGGATGCTAGTCAAAAACACGGCCAAAAATGAACTCTGGAAAATTTCACATTTTCAAGTATCATAAAACAAATCAAACCACCAAAACCATAATTTTTCAAAAATTTGAAGGTTTGTCTCTCTTATGCTTTTTGAAGATCAAAAAATTGTTGCTAAAATAAAACCAAATTTTAAATTTAACCCGAGCAGACGGAAATAACTTGGGAATAACATTTTTTGATATTTGAAAATACTAGGCCAATAACATTTTATGTTATTTATAACAATATTTGTTATTCGTCGTTATGATTTTTTTGTTATTGGATTGTTATTGTAATAACAGACTAATAACATTTTTAGTTATTCTTCGAACAAATCTTTGTTATTATTTTTTGTTATTTTAACAACTAATCCGATCATCCCAATAACAGTTCGAGGTATTCTTCCATAACAAAAAATGTTAATCCAAAGTTGTTTTGGCTTTCCTCCTATGTCAGACCAATAACAAATTTTGTTATGATAACATTAACTGTTATTAAACCCTTATGCAAAAATGGATTTTTCAAGACGATTCCATAACACTTTCTGTTATTTTAACAGTATTTGTTATTGAAATGACATGAATTTTGTTATTACCGCCTGCCCGGGAAGGCCGTATTTAAAAAAATAAATAACAAATCCAAGCAAACGTGTTATTACAGTTTCCAGCATGCTTTCATCGGACTGGCTGCGTTTGTGTTAGATTAGATTAGATTAGATTAGGCAACAAACTGAACATTTTACGAAATAAATAACATTAAAATACTTATAACGTGTAAACGGTGCATCTATATAACAATTTTAAAATTTCTAATGGTCATGTAGAGAAAATTCTCGTTTTTTTGGCACGTTGAAAACTCTTTTCTAATTCCGTCTAATTGGCAGATTCTCATTATTTATACATTTTTTTTAACTATTGATAGAAACATGTTCACTCACTTCCCATTAAGCTAAATATCGATGGATATGAGTTGAAAAAGTTTTTTAGGAGCGGTAACCAAACGCCAAAGTGCTGTCTCATGGAATTAGATGCTTGTTCCCTATTTGATATTTCAGAAAATTTATTTAAAACCATTTAAAAAAAATCATAGCTTCATGAGTATGGTGCATTTGCACTATAAACGTGAATATATTCCTTTGTGGTTCTCAAATTCATGAACACAATTCACGATATCGAGAATTTTTCCGTGTAAGGTGATTCAATTCAACTTTTCACCACGAATTGCAAAAATGGCTCATATGCCAAATAAAATTGGTGATTCAGGGAAAAAAGCCGATTTAGCATAGCATAGCATTGGTGTCTACCCGTAGCTGCTACTTCGTTATTGACCAGGACCCCCAAACATTGCTCCGTGGACCACAGATGAAAAGTAGGAACCAATCATCACCCCTTCGCAATTTTCAAAGGTCCCTATCGTGCTGATCAATACCGACGCCGGCCACGACCAGTGGTAAGACACGGGGAAGTGGATGGGAATGTTAGCCGATACTTGAGTGATGGGACCGCCAAATCGACTGCGTCTCCGACAAAGTATCACATGAGTTTTGAGGGGTTAGTAAGATGGGTATGAGGTCAGGATTCACTGTGGTAGGTGATGCGACCATGAGCAATTTGTTTATGGGTTGAAATTTTAAAAATCTTAGGCAGCCGGCTGCGGAAAGATACCTATCTAGGGATTTAAATATAGTATTAATTCGACCGCGATTCTCCAGAAATTCTCCGTCGGCGTGCCTTCCGATCAACGGTGATGTAGGAAGGGCTTCATTCATTAAAATTATTTTATATCATAAGCCTTAAAACATATCCGTCGACGTGCCTTCCGATCCTCGATGATATGGAAATACGACTTGCTTGTCTCAAAAAACAAAAATCGGATCGTTTCTATCGAAAACTATATAAAGAGAACAAAAATAAAACTCATCGGCCAACGAACGCGCGAACAAAAAATAAATGAAAAAAGAAGAAGAAGAAATCCAATCACCCCATGTACACAAATAGCGACACAAAAGAGACGGAAAATAACAAGAAAAAAAAACAGGACTGCGCGTCCACACAGGCACCGCACTACTGATGCCATTATTTAATTATAATGACCAATCACCCCATGCACTCGAACAGCGACATAAAAGAGACGGAAAATAACACGAAAAAAAAAAACAGGACTGCGCGTCCACACAGGCACCGCACTACTGATGCCATTATTTAATTATAATGACCAATCACCCCATGCACTCGAACAGCGACATAAAAGAGACGGAAAATAACACGAAAAAAAAAACAGGACTGCGCGTCCACACAGGCACCGCACTACTGATGCCATTATTTAATTATAATGACCAATCACCCCATGCACTCGAACAGCGACATAAAAGAGACGGAAAATAACACGAAAAAAAAAAAACAGGACTGCGCGTCCACACAGGCACCGCACTACTGATGCCATTATTTAATTATAATGACCAATCACCCCATGCACTCGAACAGCGACATAAAAGAGACGGAAAATAACACGAAAAAAAAAACAGGACTGCGCGTCCACACAGGCACCGCACTACTGATGCCATTATTTAATTATAATGACCAATCACCCCATGCACTCGAACAGCGACATAAAAGAGACGGAAAATAACAAGAAAAAAAAACAGGACTGCGCGTCCACACAGGCACCGCACTACTGATGCCATTATTTAATTATAATGACCAATCACCCCATGCACTCGAACAGCGACACAAAAGAGACGGAAAATAGCACGAAAAAACAGGACTGCGCGTCCACACAGGCACCGCACTACTGATGCCATTATTTAATTATAATGACCAATCACCCCATGCACTCGAACAGCGACATAAAAGAGACGGAAAATAACACGAAAAAAAAAACAGGACTGCGCGTCCACACAGGCACCGCACTACTGATGCCATTATTTAATTATAATGACCAATCACCCCATGCACTCGAACAGCGACATAAAAGAGACGGAAAATAACAAGAAAAAACAGGACTGCGCGTCCACACAGGCACCGCACTACTGATGCCATTATTTAATTATAATGACCAATCACCCCATGCACTCGAACAGCGACATAAAAGAGACGGAAAATAACAAGAAAAAAAAACAGGACTGCGCGTCCACACAGGCACCGCACTACTGATGCCATTATTTAATTATAATGACCAATCACCCCATGCACTCGAACAGCGACATAAAAGAGACGGAAAATAACACGAAAAAAAAAACAGGACTGCGCGTCCACACAGGCACCGCACTACTGATGCCATTATTTAATTATAATGACCAATCACCCCATGCACTCGAACAGCGACACAAAAGAGACGGAAAATAGCACGAAAAAAAAAACAGGACTGCGCGTCCACACAGGCACCGCACTACTGATGCCATTATTTAATTATAATGACCAATCACCCCATGCACTCGAACAGCGACATAAAAGAGACGGAAAATAACAAGAAAAAAAAACAGGACTGCGCGTCCACACAGGCACCGCACTACTGATGCCATTATTTAATTATAATGACCAATCACCCCATGCACTCGAACAGCGACACAAAAGAGACGGAAAATAGCACGAAAAAACAGGACTGCGCGTCCACACAGGCACCGCACTACTGATGCCATTATTTAATTATAATGACCAATCACCCCATGCACTCGAACAGCGACATAAAAGAGACGGAAAATAACACGAAAAAAAAAAAACAGGACTGCGCGTCCACACAGGCACCGCACTACTGATGCCATTATTTAATTATAATGACCAATCACCCCATGCACTCGAACAGCGACATAAAAGAGACGGAAAATAACACGAAAAAAAAACAGGACTGCGCGTCCACACAGGCACCGCACTACTGATGCCATTATTTAATTATAATGACCAATCACCCCATGCACTCGAACAGCGACATAAAAGAGACGGAAAATAACACGAAAAAAAAAACAGGACTGCGCGTCCACACAGGCACCGCACTACTGATGCCATTATTTAATTATAATGACCAATCACCCCATGCACTCGAACAGCGACATAAAAGAGACGGAAAATAACAAGAAAAAAAAACAGGACTGCGCGTCCACACAGGCACCGCACTACTGATGCCATTATTTAATTATAATGACCAATCACCCCATGCACTCGAACAGCGACATAAAAGAGACGGAAAATAACAAGAAAAAAAAACAGGACTGCGCGTCCACACAGGCACCGCACTACTGATGCCATTATTTAATTATAATGACCAATCACCCCATGCACTCGAACAGCGACATAAAAGAGACGGAAAATAACACGAAAAAAAAAACAGGACTGCGCGTCCACACAGGCACCGCACTACTGATGCCATTATTTAATTATAATGACCAATCACCCCATGCACTCGAACAGCGACACAAAAGAGACGGAAAATAGCACGAAAAAAAAAACAGGACTGCGCGTCCACACAGGCACCGCACTACTGATGCCATTATTTAATTATAATGACCAATCACCCCATGCACTCGAACAGCGACATAAAAGAGACGGAAAATAACAAGAAAAAAAAACAGGACTGCGCGTCCACACAGGCACCGCACTACTGATGCCATTATTTAATTATAATGACCAATCACCCCATGCACTCGAACAGCGACACAAAAGAGACGGAAAATAGCACGAAAAAAAAAACAGGACTGCGCGTCCACACAGGCACCGCACTACTGATGCCATTATTTAATTATAATGACCAATCACCCCATGCACTCGAACAGCGACATAAAAGAGACGGAAAATAACAAGAAAAAAAAACAGGACTGCGCGTCCACACAGGCACCGCACTACTGATGCCATTATTTAATTATAATGACCAATCACCCCATGCACTCGAACAGCGACACAAAAGAGACGGAAAATAGCACGAAAAAACAGGACTGCGCGTCCACACAGGCACCGCACTACTGATGCCATTATTTAATTATAATGACCAATCACCCCATGCACTCGAACAGCGACATAAAAGAGACGGAAAATAACACGAAAAAAAAAAAACAGGACTGCGCGTCCACACAGGCACCGCACTACTGATGCCATTATTTAATTATAATGACCAATCACCCCATGCACTCGAACAGCGACATAAAAGAGACGGAAAATAACACGAAAAAAAAACAGGACTGCGCGTCCACACAGGCACCGCACTACTGATGCCATTATTTAATTATAATGACCAATCACCCCATGCACTCGAACAGCGACATAAAAGAGACGGAAAATAACACGAAAAAAAAAACAGGACTGCGCGTCCACACAGGCACCGCACTACTGATCCATTGGTGATTCAGGGAAAAAAGCCGATTTTTGAATAAACTTTTTTTTTTCTCAAAAAAACATTTCTCAGAAAAGTAGACAAAAATGTTGCCACCGAGTTACGATCTCCTGAAAAAAAGTTAATTTATTGTAAAATCATATCTACAATTTTTATATGGTGCATTCAAATAAAAAAAACACCGTTTTTCAATCTTTAAAAGCAGCGTGGACCATAGTATTTTTTTGTGAAAAAAAAAATATCTTTAAAAAGTCGCCAATTTTGTTCCATTATCGAATTTAAGGGCGTCCAATTTTCCCGGGAAACGGGAAAGATATCCCGGAGATTCCCGGGATCCCGAGAAATTTTTGAAGCAGTCATAAAATCTTTGTTTAAAATGGTAGTTTATGCAACAAGTTGCAAAAAGAGGATTTTTTCAGCTTGAGTCGTACATTTATTCAACGAGGTTCACTGAGTTGGATAAATACGAAGAGTGCTGAAAAAATCAAGTTTTGCAACGAGTTCCATACAACATTTCTTTGCAATTCCGAAAAACACCCATTGAGTGAAATTTTAAGCAAAATTTTCATGTATTTTGTCAATAAATCGTTTAAATCTAAAAAATGTTGAAATGTGTTGCTTTTCAAAACAAGTGCTGAAAAGTTCAACTTTTCAGCACCCATTTCATTGCTGAAAAGTAGAACTTTTCAGCATTTATTTTGAAAAGTGTTGCTAGTCGATTCCGTTATTTTTGGTACAGAAATGTAGGCTTTTTCGTCGATCAAGAATGACAGGAAAAGTAAGTTATTTCACGACGGAATTGCAAAAAAATGTTTTAATTATTTATTTATACTGCAAAAGCTTTGAAAATGTCTAAAACAACAAGAAATAAAATTATACCTGACAATGTAACACTTTGGATAAGTTTAGAATTTTATGTTTTACATATTTTAGAAATTAGCTTAAAGTCACTATCGTCAACTGGGGATATTCGGGACTGCAGTCTGAATAGGTGCAGGAGATTTTGAGCAATACATTTGGAAATCGGTGTACTAATTGTTTTGTTCTGTTCTGTAACCGAAATCAATCAAAACAATCAGAACATTATTCAAAAAAAAAATTAGCTTAAATTGCTGTCTTAATTCGTTACTTTTGTCCTGATTGTCTCCAGATGCCGGATTTTGATGAAAAGTTATTTTTTGAATATAATACTTTTTTCAAGCTTAAAGTCACAAATCCTATACGTGAATATAATACTAAATCTTTTTTAAACAAGTAAAATTTACTAGAAAATATTTAAGGCGCGAAGCCTTTTGCGGATCTATAAACTAAAATTTTAACCATTTTCCCTAATAAGTCAATTTAATGCCGAATACAAAAAAAATATTGCTTTTAAATTCTTGTCGATTACTAAGTATTCAACTATTGATCTATTTCCACAACCAAATCTGAATTTCTTGACCAAAATTTGATTTGCTGTTAATTTCGGGAATTTCCGGGACTGAATATTTAAAAAATCCCGGGATTCGGGAATTCCCAGGATGGACGCACTACCAAACTTTCTCTAAATAGTCCTCATCAGTTTTCGAAAGAAAAAAAAAAATGAATTCGTGAAGAATTGTCCCCAAGTTTACACGAAAGTCTAGTGTTCCACTTCGAACCTCATCAAAAATAGATGAACCTCAACCGATCGGCAAAGTTTCGTCCTAATTGAAGCACACACATCTCCGAGAGTATTGATTACATCTGAACTTTGCTCAAACCGACGTCATCTCATCATACAAAATTCTTCTTTCATTGGATGCAGAAAGCAATTTCTTCAGCTATCGATTGCGACTCAATTCTAATAAAGAAAACGAGATGGAAAGCACGATAACGGTATCGTCGCTGTAGCAGAATAGTGGCGAAGGATTACGTTTTGTGGGCCAACATTTAAAGCAAAAACCGAAGAGTCATTCTTTGAGTAACGTCCATAGTTGCTGATCATAGACAAAAAGACTAAGAATGCACGCTAGAAAATGAAGATTTAAGGCAACATTTTAAACTTACTTGTCTGTGCTAAGCCTTTACTAGGTCGTTCATGAAAGTAGTCCTTTCCTAGCGCAAAGGAGGTTCCTCGACAAGAAGACAATGCGAGCCTTCGGTCGAGTTGTTTTTTTCATTGTTGGCGGAAGCTTATGGAAAAACCGGAAAGGAAGACGGCCCCCACCGAATGGGTTCTGCTGAAAGCAACGAGATCGAGCTTACATCAGACGAAAATGCCATAAACTGGCGTTCTTTATTGCGGACGACTCTTCGCCATCGTCGTCGTTTTATTGTCGGTCGTGGAATCGGGCTTTGAATGCGTTTTTTCCGAGTGCGCATGCGGCGAAATTTCCTCAAACACGAGAGAAGCTTTCTGGGTGTTTGTGCAGTGGGAAGCTTTCGGTGATAGCGATTGTGTTCGCAGTGGTATTAGTGAGGATGCCAAAGCGATGATCTGGAGCTGATTGTGGAATGACCTGTCAAGCTCGAGATAAGTCAAGCCGAAAACGTCCTTCGATAAATCATTATCACTTTGGTAAATGGATTTGTTTTGTGTCAACTCATTAATCGTAATTTTATTTAAAAAATAACTAAATTTGTCTCAAATTTTGACAATTTCAGTAAATATAAAATACTCACAAACTAATTGACTGTAAACTCGCTTCCTTCTTTCGGTCGCGTTTATCGTCAGCTCTGTCGGGAGCGTAAAATTCCACGGAAAGCTTTCGATTTTCCGGACTTTTAACACCAACACCACTACCAACTGCTTCTCGTTTGGGGTTGCGTCTGTATGGGTGTCAACTGAGTCGTTTTTCGAACTTGTTTCAATTGTGACATTTATGTTGGTCGCTTGCGTGGTAACAGTGATACCACGTTTTTAAAACAGGTATTATTTTGATGTTCTAACCGTGGGAAATATTATCAGACTGAATTTTATATGGTAGATTCAAATTCAATACAAAAATAGAAATAATTTTAAAAAAACAAATACATATTTAATAAAGTATCAAAAACCACGTATCAAAACAGGAAATGAAACAATACAAAATTAAAATAGTAAGTTGGTAAAAACAACATAAACTTTTTAGAAGCAAATCAGGTTAAAAGGAAGCATATAAATTGGACATGGAAATGGAATTAGACAAATAAAAAATAAATGTTCAAAATTCTGAAAAGGAAATAGTGTTTTTAAATGCACTATACAGCACTAGTTGCCACAATATCTAAGTATTGACTGATTTTTTTTTTTTGCAAAAACAATTTTTTTGCGGTGCTGTTCATCAGAATTTCATAAAAATCCAAAACATTTTTGAACAAGCCCAAACATGCTAAATATGATTATTTACGCAGAAGAATGCATTTTAAATTGTTTTTTTCTTCTGAAAAATCAGACCAGTTTTGAAGAGGGGAGGGGCGACATAAACTTTTTAAAATATTTACAACGTCCAAAATAAACAAAAAGAATAAATGAAATTTTTGAAAAAAAAAATCTTTCACAACTTTTTTCAAAAAATGTACATAGGCTTTAAGCTTTAGATCAGGGGTGCCCAACCTTTTGGCCCTGCGGGCCAGATCTAATTTTTCTGAAACAGTGTTGGGCCGGAACTAATATTTAATAAAAGTTGAAAAAATAAACAATTTTTTTATGATTGGGTTCTATTAAAGTATAAATAAAAGAACTAGTGTTGTAAATAAGATTCATATATTTATCTCGATTCATTTTAATTTTTGTTTGTTTGAAATTGTATAATTATTGTTTTTGACGATTGCAATTAAATATCTGGATATATTTTTTTTATGTAAAAAATCATTCAAATTTCAATGGTCGCTAAAAATTTTTAAAGTTTAATTTCTTCAACACTACAATATGAAAAAAATTAATGAGACATAATACAATTTATTCAAACGAAATTGGTATTCGAATATCCGTTACAAAAAAAACAATATTTGCGTTGTTGTGCACCTTAATTCAAATATTTCAAAAATATTTTAATATGATTTTTAACAGCCACAACATTTAAAAATTGTATTAAAATATATATTGAATCATTTTAAATCGTTAATCGTTAATGATAAATATATTTTTTGCTCCCTGATTTTTTGACTCATTTGAATTTATAAAGAAAATGAAAAAAATGAAAAATATTTTTTAAATATTTGCAGCGATCTATTTTCAGTATGAATAATTTGCTTTTTTAAGCTTTTTTCAAACTGAAAAGTTGTACTGGAAAAATACATTAGTTTAAGCTTTCTTACTTACTTTATCAGCAACAGGTCTATCGACCCAACGCTGAACTAATCGAAGATTTCCAGGATGCTCGATCTTGGGCCGCTCGTCTCCAGTCGCCTACAATATTGGCCGCTCTTGTATCTTGCATCAATGCATCAATTTTTGCTTACTTATTTATTTAAAAAAAAAATAGAACATTGAAAAACAAACTTCAATTTGAAGAGAACACAGTTAATACTAAAGAAATTTAAATTTAGTGTCTTTCTGAACATTTTTAGACAACAAAACCAAATTTGACAACATTTGTCAAATTTGTATGGAAACTTGTATGGGCAATTCAAGCCTCTCTACGTAATCGGCTGATTTCGACCATTTTATTTTTTGTATTTTTTGATTTGGCCCAAACTTTGTGGGGGCCTTCCCTATGACCAAATAAGCCATTTTGTGTCATTGGTTCACCCATACTAGTCTCCATAAAATTTTGGCAGCTGTTCATACAAAAATGGTACGTAATGATTCTAAAATCTGTAACTATTGAAGGAATATTCTGACCAGCTTGGTGTCTTCGGCAAAGTTGTAGGTATGAATAAGGAATATTCAGAAAAAAATCGATAATATAATTATCTTGTTAACACTATAACTCAATTTCCCAAAATTGTTATTTTTTTTTATTTTTTAGGTTTTTTAAATACGTTTTAGAGGACAAAAACCGGCAACTTTTGGACACTATTTTGAAAAATCGAAAAAACTGTAAACATTTCACTGAAGAGCAATTCCATGTCAAATAGGGAATCGGTTGTACCCGACCCTCTCCGATTTCAATGAAACTTTGTAGACATGTTATCCTAGGCATATATAAGCCATTTTTGTGTATATAGAGCCAGTAACATTCGATAATGAGATTTGAGAAGGGCGTACGTGTTTTCAATATTTTTTGTATTTCGTAATTTAAATATTGCGGTATCTCGAAACCGTTGCATCGTATCAAAAAGTGGTCAAAGACCAACTTGTAGGAAATTTGACGGGCTTTCTGAAAAAAATACACTGAAAGAAAAAAACACTCCACTTTTATGAGATTTTTTTGATTTTTTAGTTTAAAAGTTAAATTTGAAGGTGAGTTTACGATTTTTTTTCGCTCAAAATTTTTGTGAAAATAGCCCAAGATGTTACAAAAAAACTCACGAAAAATGCAGGATGGACAACTCACCTAAAAAAATACAAAAATCATTTACTGAAACTGTTTTTTTGAAAAGTGATCTAAACGTCAAAATTTTCAAAAGCCGAATACGGGAATCGATTCTCCAGACAATTTTACATAAAAGTTTCCGTATTGACCATTGTCCTAAGTCCAATCCTTATAAAGTTACAGCGGTTTTAAAAATAAAAATGTTGAAAAAAAAAATGGTTTTTTTATGGTTTTTGGCAATTTCTATATGGCGGACTTGATTTTTTTTCAACATTTTTATTTTTAAAACCGCTGTAACTTCACAAGGATTGGACTTAGGACAACGTTTAGAGCACTTTTCAAAAAAACAGTTTCAGTAAATGATTTTTGTATTTTTTTAGGTGAGTTGCTCCATCCTGCATTTTTCGTGAGACTTTTTGTAACATCTTAGGCTATTTTTTCAAAAAAATTGAGCGAAAAAAAATCGTGGGCTCACCTTCAAATTTAACTTTTGAACTTAAAAATCAAAAAATCTCATAAATGGGGAGTTTTTTTTCTTCAGTGTATTTTTTTCGGAAAGCCCGTCAAATTTCCTACAAGTTGGTCTTTGACCACTTTTTGATACGATGCAACGGCTTCGAGATACAGCAATATTTAAATTACGAAATACAAAAATATTGAAAACACGTACGCCATTCTCAAATGTCATTATCGAGTGTTTTGGGCTGGAATTGCTCTGAAAATCAAACTTTTGGTGGCTATATCTTGGAAAACGGGGCACTTTATTTTAAATTCCTTCTCGTAGGTACTTTTCATTTTCAAATTCAATTTTACGTAAAAATAAGATAAAAAATAATGGTGCTTGAAATTTTGATTTTCCCAGAAAAACCATTTTTATAAGAATTCGGCGGGAATTTTTTATCATACTTCACAATGGCTCAAAAGTTGCGAGTTTTTGTCTTTTAAAACATATAAAAAATGCGGATTTTGGAAAATTGAGTTCTTGTGAAAAAAAGTGAATTAAAAAATCGGCAATTTTTTTCCCGTGTACCTATTTTTATGAATCATCAATACCTACAACTTTGATAAGAAAATTTCTTTAAACGTAAATTAAAAACGAGGCTGATTTCAGGCAGAATTGTCTATTTGAGCTCAATGGTTTCTAATTAATAAAAACAAATGTAAATTGTAAATTTCTGGTATAAATTGCGCTTTTTATGTATTGAAAACCCAAATCAACAGAAACTGACCAAAACACTGAGGATCCCTGTACTTCTTCACGGCCACACTCACGTGAGAGATCCTTGTCCGATGCTGCTCGATGTCAAGAACCGAAACATGTTGCTGAATTTTTATGCTCACGTATTTTCTCTCTCCAGTTGTATGGCCGATGTTTTCCCTGTATTGGTGTGCGAGAGTCACCAAATGCTCCCGTGCTTTGGCTCGTGGCCGTGTCCCCGTCAGTCAGTCTTCGTCGTGCCTCGTGGATATCAACGCGCTTTTCCCGTGAAAATCGTCACCGTGTGTTTGAAGCTTCTCTAGCCAAGCTCTCTAGCAAGTTGATTTTTTTTTTCTCGAGAGGTCTTCTGTAGTGAAAAGGCGAATCGTGAAATTTAACTTCATCCCCCAAAATTGGAGTAGTTTGCACGTGATTTTCACGTGATAGCAAAAAAAAAAAGTTTCCAAGTCGCGTCGTAATTCGGGATTCGATTAGCTTTCGAAATTTTCTCGCGTGTGACAGGTGAATGGACAGCGAGCGGAGCTAGCCTTAAAAACCCCACCCACCACCACGTGTGTAAGTTCAGGTTGTGCTTGTGTGTTGGTGTGTGTGTGCACACGTTAATTTTCCTTGAAAGGGACAAAGCTCAATGTAGGAGGAGGGGTGGGGTGGGGTTGTCTCCACGAAGAGAGAGTGCGACCAAGCGAGGGGGAAAATTGATTTTTTGTTTGCCTTTGCCCATTGCATCAGCCATCCCATCCCTGGCCGAACTTCCCTTGAATATTTTGGATCAGGCTTTGGAAAATGGGATGGAAACTCTCGCGGGGTACATCAGGCTTTTTGGTGGGGTAGAGCTGGAGGGGATTTTTTGATGGTCGAAAAGGGATAAAGTAGTACGTTGTTGGGACAGAGGATGGATTTTCTCCGGTAGGAAGATCATAAATTAAGAAAAAGGTATAGCTTCTTGAGGTAGGAACATGTGGTAGTACATTAAGATGAAAGATCTGTGAAAGTTCAATTCAATCGGAAAATAGCTAGAAATTTCTAGACAGATATTCAATGAGCAATTCTCTACCAAAACCGGAAATGGATTTTATTTGTATTTTTTGATTTGGCTCAAACTTTGTGGGGGCCTTCCCTATGACCAAAGAAGCCATTTTGCATCATTAGTTTGTCCATATAAATTTCCATACAAATTTGGCAGCTGTTCATACAAAAATGGTACGTAAATATTCGAAAATCTGTAACTTTTGAAGGAATTTTTTGATCAATTTGGTGTTTTCGGCAAAGTTGTAGGTATTGTTAAGGACTATTTAGAAAAAAATAGGTACACGGAAAAAAAAATTTCCCGATTTTTTTATTAACTTTTTTTTCACAAAAACTCAAATTCCCAAAATACGTATTTTTTGATTTTCGAGATTTTTTGATATGTTTTAGGGGACAAAAATCCGCAACTTTTGAGCTATAGAGAAACATGGTCAAAAAATCTGCCGCCGAGTTATGATTTTTTGAAAAACTGGTGATTTTTGGAAAAAATCGAAATTTCATACATAAAATTTTTTTGACCTCATTTTTTTATGCAAAATTGAATTTGCAATCGAAAATTACTTTACAGATTTTTTGATAAAGGGCCCCGTTTTCAAGATATAGCCACCGAAAGTTTGATTTCAGCGAAATATTTGCAGTTTTTCGATTTTTAAAAATAGTGACCATGAGTGACCATTTCTAAAAATATATTTTTTTTAAAGTTCAGAAAATTTGCTATAAAATTGTCTAAGAAACATCGAAGATTGGACCTCTGGTTGCTGAGATACAGCGGCTTAAAGAAAAAGAAACACGAAAATTGAAGTTTTCTAAGTCTCACCCAAACAGCCCACGATTTTCTAATGACGATATCTCAGCAACTAATGGTTCAATTTTCAATGTTAATACATGAAACATTCGTGAAATTTTCCGATCTCTTCGAAAAAAATATTTTGAAAATTTTTAAATCAAGACTAACATTTCAAATGGACATAATATTCAATGTTTGGCCCTTTTAAAATGTTAGTCTTGATTTAATTTTTTTCAAAATATTTTTTTCGAAAAGATCGAAAAATTTCACGAATGTTTCATGTATTAACATTGAAAATTGAACCATTAGTTGCTGAGATATCGTCATTAGAAAATCGTGGGCTGTTTGGGTGAGACTTAGAAAACTTCAATTTTCGTGTTTCTTTTTCTTTTAGCCGCTGTATCTCAACAACCAGAGGTCCAATCTTCGATGTCTCTTAGACAATTTTATAGCAAATTTTCTGAACTTTTCAAAAAAAATATTTTTAGAAATGGTCACTCATGGTCACTATTTTTAAAAATCGAAAAACTGCAAATATTTCGCTGAAATCAAACTTTCGGTGGCTATATCTTGAAAACGGGGCCCTTTATCAAAAAATCTGTAAAGTAATTTTCGATTGCAAATTCAATTTTGCATAAAAAAATGAGGTCAAAAAAATTTTATGAGTGAAATTTCGATTTTTTCCAAAAATCACCAGTTTTTCAAAAAATCATAACTCGGCGGCAGATTTTTTGACCATGTTTCTCTATAGCTCAAAAGTTGCGGATTTTTGTCCCCTAAAACATATCAAAAAATCTCGAAAATAAAAAAATACGTATTTTGGGAATTTGAGTTTTTGTGAAAAAAAAGTTAATAAAAAAATCGGGAATTTTTTTTCCGTGTACCTATTTTTTTCTAAATAGTCCTTAACAATACCTACAACTTTGCCGAAGACACCAAATTGATCAAAAAATTCCTTCAAAAGTTACAGATTTTCGAATATTTACGTACCATTTTTGTATGAACAGCTGCCAAATTTGTATGGAAATTTATATGGACAAACTAATGATGCAAAATGGCTTCTTTAGTCATAGGGAAGGCCCCCACAAAGTTTGAGCCAAATCAAAAAATACAAAAAATAAAAATGGTCGAAATCGGCCGGTTTTGTAGAGAATTGCTCCAATAAAAAAAATAAAATAATTTATAATATATTTTTCAAGAGTTTCTGAACGGTTTATCATTCAAATTTATTTTTTCAGTGTAAACAATATAAATGGATTAATAAAATTTTAAAGAATAATTTTAAATGTATTTCGTCCAGTGTACGAGTTTTTTTCCAATGAAAATTTCTATTTCTCGAAATTTGTGTTTGGCCCCAAATTTCTGAACGATTTCAAAGGGTGAAATAACATTTGTATTTGTAATACATAACGGATCACAGGTCGAAAGAAAAAAGGTCGAATTAACCTTTTGTTCGTTCGTTCCACTTTATTTTTACTTCCTCCCAGACATCAGGTCGGAAATGTGCTTTCTGTTTAAAATTTCAAATATTAGGCTCTTGTAAGATAGAGTAAGGGGTGAGGGTGTGTGACTATCAAGATAAAATTAAAAAAAAAAAAAAAAATTTAAGTCAGACTATATGAAATTATTCTGACAACTGCTCACTTTCGACGACTTTTTGACATTTCAATTTTTCGACTTTTCGACCTTTGTCGCACATTCAAAAAGGCAATATCTTTGCAAGCACAGATTGTAAATATTTAGATTTGTGAAATCTGGGTCATTGCTTACGTTTTACCCTAAAATTGATAAATACGAATTTTCTTTTGTTCGTCCTCAGATAAAAAAAATTAGCTGTCCAAAAATATTGAAATAACAGTATAATAAAATCCATACAATCATTTCAAAAAAACTTATGACAAAAATATTTAATTCCCTGAAAGTTCTGCCCTAGTGTAACATATAATCAAAATTATTAAAATATATTCAAAATTTACCCAAATATAATAGGAAGCATAACAAGGTTAAACCCAAATTTCAAATTCAACTAAACTTAAAAAATAAAAAAAGTATCACAAATGGCCCAAAACTGTAAAATTTGTAACCTGCTTCAAAGTGGCACATTTGAATAAAAAGGGAAATATAAAACGTCATACTATGTATTCTGTATAGTTTACAAATGTTTGTACAAGTAAAATTTTCTATTTTTCAAAATTTAAAAAAAAATAAGAATGAGAAAATCGATGACGGTTCGGTTCTCCTACATATTGCATGCAATGTTTGGGTTGTATGCAAGAGCGACGAACCGCACTAATGGTACGTTCGTTTGATGGCTAGTTCCACACTGAGTGCCGCACTCAGAGCTGTCAAAGTGTTTCTTTGAAGAAACTCGCGATAGTTCCGCACGAGTTTCGCCGCCATCTGACAAATGACGTTCGATTGAACCAAAACTGGCACCGACGAGTGCGGCACTCAGTGCCGCACCGGCTCTTCAAACGAACGTACCATAATTCTCCATACAAACTTTGGAGAAAAACCATTCAGCCCAGACAAATCATTTTGAAAAAATGCAAAATGCAAAATGCACGAGATTCTGGGGACCCCAAACTTTATGCTTCCCCTCGAGTTGAGCCTGCGCAGTCATTTTTGTCATTTTTTTTGTAGGCCAGTGTAATTGAATCTTTGCATAATCGAATCTCTGGATAATCGAATCTTTGGATAATCGATTCTTTGGTTAATCGATTCTTTGGATAATCATTTTTTTGGATAATCGATTCTTTGGATAATCGACACTTTGGATAATCGATTTTTTAAATAATCGATTCTTTGGATAATCGATTCTTTAGTTAATCAAATCTTTGGATAATCGAAACATTGCATAAACGAATCTTTGAATAATCGAATCTTCAGATTATGGATTCTTTGGATAATCGATTTTTTGGATAATCGATTCTTTAGATAATCGATTCTTTGGATAATCTTTTCTTTGGATAATCGATTTTTGGGGTAATCGATTCTTTGGATAATCGATTCTTTGTGTAATCAATTCTTTGGATAATCGATGCTTTGGACGATCGATTCTTTGCATAATCGATTATTCGGATAATCGATTCTTTGCATAATAGATTATTTGGATAATCGATTCTTGGGGTAATCGATTCTTGGGATAATTGATTATTTGGATAATCGATTCTTGCGATAATCGATTCTTGCGATAATCGATTCTTTGAATAATCGATTCTTTGGATAATCGATTATTTGGATAATCGATTCTATGGATTATCGATTCTTTAGATAATCGATTCTGTGGCTAATCGATTTTTTGGATAATCGATTCTTTGGATGATCGTTTCTTTGGATAATCGAATCTTTGGATAATCGAATCTTTGGATAATCGAATCTTTGGATAATCGAATCTTCAGATAGTCGAATCTTCGGATAGTCGAATCTTCGGATAGTCGAATTTTTAGCTAATCAAATCGTTTGATTTTTTTTTTTGAAAAATCAAATCTTCGGTTAATCGAATGTTTGGATTATCAAAACTAATCAAAACTGATGACTAAAATTTCATGTTAAAAACAAAAAATAAGAAAATACGTTTTTTTAAGATTAGATTATCCGTTATTTGTTTAAAACCGTCGAAAAAATATTCCGATCGGGCTAAAAATGGGACCGAGGGTTCATTTTCCGAAATAATTAGACTCGTATTTTTTTTTTGTTTGCCCATTAGGATGATCTACGCCGCGTTAGCGTGGTTAAAATAATGTCAATTTCGACGATTTTCGTAAAAACCAGGAAAATAAAGACTGGGTTTTTCGACGCGCCTCGTGCAAAACCGGGAACAAAATCAACTTTTTTTTTTTACTAAATCTGTGATAACCTTAAAATTTAAGCGAAGACCATGTTTGGGTTCCGAAAGTTGCGTGTTTCAATTACCCCCAGTCCAATTTTGAGCCCGATCGGACAAATTTTAGTTCGAATCATGTTGTTTTCATGAGGAATTGTTGTAAATACAAGTTATTTCAGTAAACATTCATTTCTTTAAAACTGTGTTTTGATAAAGTTCGTGATGAATTTAAAAAAATAATTATTTTGTCTCTTAAACTAAAATTATTTTATTTTCTCGATGAAAAAATATTGCAAACCACCACGCGTCTCCATCAAATAGCTCTAAACATTATTCTCCAATGGAACCGCTTGGCAGCTCACCGAAAATCAACACAAATTTATTCCGCATTCGTGTACTTTCAGCAAAATCAACAATTGAAGGGGGCAAAAAATTAGTACATCTTCTGCTTAGCAATATCAAATCCCAAGAATCTTACTCAAACAACGTCGTCGTCGTCGTCGTTTTCGCTAGAAAATGACAAAACGTGTCCTTGCCTCGCACTTCTCGGCTGCAGCAGTCAATTTGCTTTTCGCCAATTTTCTTTCTGAATAACAAATCATCGAAATGAGAGAAAAAAATTGTCAATTGTTCCGAGTGGCACGCTTCTTTTCGTTTATTTTTGTGGAGTAACAATTTAAAAAGGTTGAACAAGTTTGTTTTTTGATAATTATATAAAAAATTGAAAAAAACTTTAAAAATTATATTTTTTATTTAAGAAAAAAAAACAACGCCGTTTTGAAATGTTTTGCTCGATTTTTCCTCATCCCATCACCGGTAATCATCACTGCTGCTGCTGCTCGTTCATCGAGAACTTGTTTGAGATTGGATTCACGTTTCGTCGTTTGGAAACGACTTTAGCCTCGCAAACACCGTCGTCGCAATTTCCACCAAAGATGGAACCAAACCAAACCGAAAATTGGTTGGAAATTCAAGTTTTACAGTTTGATTTATACTTTTTTTTTCTCTCTCTATTTTCCTCTCTTTTCATGTGGCTCCTGACAACGCTGGGGAAAATTGAACAAAACCAGATTCCAGATTCGGCAGTGTTTGATTAGGAAAAAGTGAAGAGTGGATATACTGAAAGAAAAAAAAAAGCTGTGAAAAGTTGCAATCGTTGTTGTGTGGTGTGATACGTCAGTGTGCAAGCGATCCGATAAGAGCAACAACAGGAAAAAAAAGCTAGAAGAAGCTGCCGCCACACAAAAGTTGGTGGTGTCGCTGCTCACTGTCTGTGTGAGCTGCAAAGAAAAAAGAGCCCGAGCCGCAAGTGCTCAGCGCTAGTGCCGCAAGGCAGTCTTTTCTCCGGGTGAACAGGTTCAGAAAAAGGCTTTCAAAATTTCCAGCGGGATGGCGTTCGCTGGTCTGAAGAAGCAGATCAATAAAGCGAATCAGGTGAGTGGCGTCATTTTGATTATTTTTGTTTTTGGGACACAAGAGGAGGGTTTGGGAGGGATTCTTCTTTTTCTTAAATGCTTAATTTAAATCGAGAAAGTACTGTAAGGCTTTTTCAAAAATTAACAGCACTTTCGAGTTCGTTTTGAGCTTTTGAAACACGTTTTGAGCAGAAAATTTTCCTTATTTGCCATTTTTTCATGAATTTCAAACTCAAAATTAGCAAAACAAAAATTGTAATCAAAATCAATATCTTGTGACTACAAAGAGACTAGTATTTACAGTATTGCATTCTGATAAAACGCTCAATCAAACCGCAATTACCATCATCTTGTTGGCAACTTCTCTCTGATTTTTTTTTTGAATACTCAGTTTTTGTCTTTTTAGTAAAACCCGTCTTAGTAAAATAAAAATAACACATTTTCAAAATTCCTTTTGAATAGTAATTTTTATCACAGCTTCACTGTTTTAGCTTCTTCATTTTCACTACGCGAATGAAGGTCCATTCAGAAGAAAGGCATTTTGGTACGGTATGTCCTCGCATCCTTCTTTCCCTGTAGAAAAGAATGCGACCCGTTTAAAGAATCCTCTCTGCGGCCAATACAAGGAATATAGGAATTTTAGAATTTAGGTATTGAAGAATTCAGGAATAAAGGAAATTAAGCAGCTCTGGAAGAAATATCTTGTGCATTTTGCGAAATTTTGTTTCGAAATCAAGTTTGAAATTTGATTTTTTTCAACTCTATGTTCAAATGCAACTTTTGAAACTTGAATTCCACTAAGACATTTTTGCTTTTGGCGATAAACCAAACAGATAATATTTCATTTCCCTTTGAAATTGCCATGGCGAAGATTTTGTGACGATCCCGATTTTTTCTCGAAAATAAATATTGATATCTTTGTAGTAATGTCTCGGATTTTTTATTTGAAATTATTATATTGTTATTGACACATTAGCGGTTGGCATTCGTGTCATTTTATTTGAAGTTTTATTCCATGTTTAGTTTTACATTAAATTAAAAATGTAAACTGTGTGTTTTAACAAGGTTGTTAATCGATAGAGTTATCGTCGAAAATATTATCGTTTAACGATAACGATAATGGTTATCGTTATCGTCGGGACGATAACGAAAATCTATCGTTATCGTTATTCTGATAATTCTATCGGCGATAATTTTATCGAAGGTAACGGACAATAACTTTTATTTAATATATTTCTTAAAATTGACTAAAACCAACCAAATTATGTTGAAGTTTCAAGCTTTCCCTTAATAAATCTTTTGTTGATAGTTATTTACTTGAAAATACTCAAATTTTGATAACTCGCAATATGGGTATCAAACGGTTCGAAATTTTGCATGTATATTAACTGTTTTAGATTTTTTTTTGATGAAATACTTAAAGTTTCACAAATTATCGTTTTTTTTTGAAAATTATAAAATTTATGAAATTTGCAATATGGGTATCAAACGATCCGAAATTTTGCTGTAGTTTAACTATATTAGAGATTTTTAATGAAATACAAAAATTTTCCCAAAATACCGTATTTTCTAGAAAAAACTAATTTTTATATAATTCGCAAACGTTTTGAAATTTTGCATGTATTTTAACTGTTTTATAGTTTTTTGAGTGAAAAATTAATATTTTCGCATAATACTGTATTTTTTTTTTAAAGTACTCAAATTTTCATGATTTGCAAATTGGTTCAAACGAAGCGAAATTCTACCTCCTTTTTCATTCAAAAAACTCAAAAAAGGGGGGGGGAATTATTTTTAGCGTAATTTCATATCGAATGCCTATTGCGAATTACAAAAAAATAAGTTTTTTCGAGAAAATACAGTATTTTTTGAAAATTTGAGAACTGCATTCAAAAGACCCTAAAACAGTTAAAATATATGCAAAATTATGAATCGTTTGATATCCACGTTGCGAATTATAAAAATTTTAGTATTTTCGAGAAAATACGGTATTTTTGTGAAAATTTGACTGTTTCATTCACAAAACTCTTAAACAGTTAAAATACATGCAAAATTATGTATCGTTTAATATCCATGTTGCGAATTATAATTTTTGTGTATTTTCGAGAAAATACGGTATTTGTGTGAAAATTTGAGTGTTTCATTCCCAAAATACTAAAACAGTTAAAATGCATGCACATTTTTGAATCGTTTGATACCCATATTGCAAATTAGAAAAATTTTAGTACTTAAAAAAACGGTATTTTGCGTTTTTTTTGTAGTTATTTTACTTTAAAACTTATATATTATATGGATCATTCCAGGTCAACTGAGTACACTTTTGGACTCGACCTTCACCGATTTGGACCAAACTTGGAGGGAACGTTCATCTATTGATAGTTAACAGAAATCCCAAGTTTGGTGCTGATTGGACTATCCCTCTATTTTTGGCACCGCCCTCTTTTTTGACGATTTTATAATTTTTTTCTTTTAATCATGATTTTGCAACTATTTGAGCAAAAGACTTTCTACAGGATGCATTTTATAAAAAATTGTCCAAGGAATTCGATAAAAATAAAATTTTAACCCTTAAATACCCACTAATATTATATTTTAGCGTTTTACGTATGAAAGTTTAGTATTGACCTGTTCCTTAAATTTTTATTTGTTTTATTTTATCACCATCGTGTTCCCCGGACAATTTTACATAATAATCAATGTAGACCTCAAACTAAAATGAACTATTGGCGGGATACAGCGATTAAGGGTTTAAGATTTTATTTTTATCAAATTCCTTAGACAATTTTCTATAAAATTCATCCTGTAGAAAGTCTTTCGCTTAAGTATTTGCAAAGTTATGATTAAAAGAAAAAAAATAACGTTTTTTAGAAAATCGTCAAATAAAGAGAGCGGTGTCAAAAATAGAGGAATGGTCCAATCAGCACCAGACTTGGGATTTCTGTTAACTATCGATAGATGAACGTTCCCTCCAAGTTTGGTCCAAATCGGTGAAGGTCGAGTTCAAAAGAGTACTCAGTTGGAATGACCCATATATATGATCAAAAAAATATTTACTAAGAGGAAGCTTGAAAATTCAACAAAATTTGATTGGTTTTATTCAATTTTAGAAATATGTTAAATATAAGTAATCTTCCGTTATCGTCGATAAAATTATCGCCGATAGAATCATCGGAATAACGATGACGATAGAAATATCCTTATTGATATGGAAACTCGATAGTTTTATCGTTAACAACCTAGGTTTTTTTTTATCACTGATTAACTGGTTTCTACCCTTTCAGGCCTGAATTAAAAAAAAATAATTTTAAAGTTAATTATGGGAAAATGATTCTTATGACCATACGAAAATTATAGGCTAGTTTTGAAAATTTTGATTTTTGGGTCATATATGACCCATCAGGCCTGAAAGGGTTAAAGTAAGTATCGAGCAAACACAGCTATGAAAATCTTTGAATTTCCTTGGCGTTTTTACCAAAATTAGTGCAGTCATATGAAATCACTAACAAAAATTCCGTTCTAGGACAAATCTCTCCCTTTGACCTTTTGTCAGCAGAATTCCGCCAATCTCATCATTCCAGAAATTGTGCACTTACTGCCAACTTCATATCTCATTTCCGCATCATAACGCTTGGGCAGATTCATAACGAGTTTGGTGAAATCAGAGCGCCCGTCATTCCATCCTGCGAGAGCATCATGACATTGCATTGATTTCCACTCCCACACACCCACACAGTGACACGTGTGCTCTGTTGCTCAAACCCACACAGCATCCCCAGCACCGTCAAACCCCCACACCTGTAGGCCGGGCTGCGGTGTGGCCCAGTGGCCGTGACCCATATCTGGCCCCAGTCAGTCATTGTCGTCGTCGTCGTCGTTCCAGCAGTCAACAGTCAAATACACACACCTGGTGCTGATCCTGGGACGACCCAAACCACACGCGTAAGTGCGTGTGTGTGTGTGTGTGGCTCACAGGATTCGACACCTGTCCTCACTGCGACACGTGACCGCAGCCACAACCGTGGTAGCAGCAACCATCAACCGGAACGGCCTAACCGGGATGCGATTTTAACCCTTTGCCTTTTACTGTGATTGAAATGTTGAAGAAGAACTTGTTTGAACGAGTATTTAAATTATACAAATATTTAAAAAGAATAAGTTTCAAAACTGTAAAATAAATGTTTATCAGAGAAATTTGTATGTATATTTAACAGGACCCGCTATTGTAATTTTTAAAAATTAGTTATATTGCCTATGCATTTCCATCACTTTTGAAATGATGATGCATTTTGATTAAATATCACCTATAACACCGGCCAACAAAATTTCTGCGCAGGCTCAACTCGAGGGGAAGTACAAACGTTGGCATCCCCAGAAACACGTGCACTTTGATCTTTGCAAATATATTTAGTAAGGACCGAATTGTTTGTCTCCTAAGTTTGTATGGAGAACTAGTGCTGTTCGCTACTCCCACATATTGCATGCAATTTTTGCTTGTATGCAACAGTGACGAACCGCCCTAATTCTTCATAAAAAATCTGAAGAAAAACAATTCGGTCCTGTCTATATATTTCTGAAAAATGCAATGAGCCTGTATTTCAGGTAGGGTTTCCAGTTTGCCAGATAAATCTGGGAATGCCAGATTTTTCAAGTGTTTGCCAGAATAAAGATTTACCTTTCCCAGTGCCAGATATTGACAGATTTGGCCAGATTTTCTAGTTTATGCCCAATTTGGAATTTTGTTTGATTAAAATTAACGAGTTTTATTGAAAATGAAATAAAAAAGAATGTGTATTTCTTAAAGAAAATACAAATTCAACATTGTTGAGGTCATAAAATCAGTTAAACCATCTGAATTCTACAAACTTTTAAATTAATTTATTTCCTCCCTTCCCTTCACCATTCAAAATTGTTAGGCTTTTGTCCGGTCGATTTTTCCAGATTTTAAATCGATACTTTGCCAGATTTTTCAAATGTTGACCCTGCTTTCAGGGGATCCCAAAAATTTTGCTTCCCCTCTAGTTAAGCCTGCGCAACTCTTCCAAATTCTTTGTTTCTTTTTTACTTTTTAAATAAATAGCATTTGAGTGGTTTTCTTAAAAATTGGCAAATTACATATTTTTTTTGAATTTATCTTGGATTTTGTTGGGACTTTTTCTTCAATTTTTTTTTTATAGAATTGGTTCATCCATGCAAGTCTCCGCTCATTATTTTTATCTGCCCTTACAAAAAAGTTTTCTAATTAGATTTTAAATATAAAATATAGGCACTTTGAGATTTTTTTTTCTCTTCTTTATATTTATATTTTTCAATGCGTATTGATTTTTTAAAGTTTAATGCCAGTTTTAAAAAATTGGACAAGTTAATTAACCTTCTACAACCCAACCCCGCCTTTAGACGGGCTTCGATTTAAAAAATCGCCAAAAATATTTTTCAACCAATTTTTGAAAAAGCTTAGGAAAGAAGAACTCTTAAAATTTTCATGGGTTGCAAGTTTTACTTGTTTTAGGGTACTTTGCCAATGTTTTTGTTTAAATGTCATTTTTTAGAGGTCAACTTTGGCTGTGTTTTTACTAACATTTCTTATATTTTATGTAAAAAGAAGCATGCATTAATTTTTCTAGTGTCCCTGACAATGCCTCTACGCATTTTTTTTACAGTTTAAATGATAATGGTGCTATTGCAAATGTAAAAACCCGATTTAATCCCACCAGGGGTGAGATAGAGCCTTTCTTACTAAAGAATATAACTTCTCTCAATTCACAACATCGACTTGATACAAAAAATCTTATGATTAAAGCAAGGTATTATTAATGATGTGTTTTCTAAAAGAAATTGAAAACACAATTTTCACCTATCGAATATTTTTAATCGTACAAATTCTTAGCTTCCAATGCGCAAGTGACGACACACACCGCGGTTTTGGTTTTCTAGTTTTGGTACGAGCCCAAAAACCGAACAAAGCAGGCGCAAAGCAAAACCGAGTTAACCGCACAGTGGGAAGCTTGCCATTCAGCGTCTACGAAAGTGAGAGAGTCAGAGATAGATATTTTTACAACCGCACCACTACACACTCAATCGCAATACCTTAGGTAGATAGCCATTGGCGTCGCGAGCATTGAAAACTTTGAAAACGATATAAAGCTTAGAAGCTTCGAAAGCTCCTATTGGAATCCAATGAACTCTGTTTAATAAAACGACACGACAAATGAAGCCTACTTAAAGGCGATTTTAGGAGCACACGGGAAACAAATTGATTGTACCCGGATGAATGTCCTATGTCAAAAAAGTTTTTGCATAAACATTGGACAGTTATGCAAAAACGGACTGGGAAAAAGAAACCGAAAAGCTACGATGTCTTACATGTTGTAGGAAACATCGGTAGACAAGCAACTACAAACGAGTATAAGTCGAGCCAAACTATATGCGCCAGCATTCTTGCGCCAGTATTCGAAGCTCAACTTGACAACTTGTCGAATTGGCGTCGAAGTGTCGAAAATCGATGCAGTGTGATTTTTTAGCGATTTTTCGGTTTAAAATTAATGCTGAATCGACATATTTACGAAGCTGGAAATGACGTCCTGGCTTAAAGTAAAACCTATACCTTTCTTTAGTAAGAAAGGCAAAAAGTAAATCGTTCTAAAAATTGATCGGGATTGCCGATCGATGTCAAATTTGTTTCAGATGCTCACTCATGGTCTGTACTATGAATGTAGCAAGAAATTTCGAATAAAATCAGAAATGAAAAATGTTGGCGAAGGTCACCAGGTGGGCTTTTACCTTAGGGCTTTTGTTAA